>NW_008654476.1:81345-144274 GCF_000695815.1 Acanthisitta chloris | reverse complement strand
GGGCCAGTAAATATAAAATAGCATGTCTTTAATGCTGCAATTAAAATTTATTTTAGATCCTGCAGACAGGAAACAATACCATAAAAGGATTTACTTTTTAATGCAATGACTAGAAATAATTGGAAAATTTCCACTTTTCACTTAAAAGTCCCAATCTGTCACAAATTTTTATAGCACAAAACATGGGAATATTGGTTTAACCTTTACAGAGATTGATAGGTAAACTTGGTAAAAGATGCACTCTAGAAAGCACAGCACAGAGGAGAGAACCAAGGTGGAAAGAAATCACATTACAGTGTAGCAAAATATGCAAAGAAAAGTAATTCAAATTTTTATGGGAACAATCAGTTTCTGAACATCTGACTTCAGTTTTATTGTTTTGAGGAACTACAGATACTTGTGCCATTTTCACTTTTTTAACACATTTCTAGAGAACATTCTTATTTATTTTTTATTTCTTTCTAGAGGATAAAGTAATTACAGGTTGTTTCTGCCTAATGATGAAGGGTAAATCACATCAGTAATGAAATATTAGCCAAAGGGGACCAAACATGTTTCTTGCAGATCGCCTCATTAGCTTGTTTCCAAAGTATGTTCACCAGAGTGAAATTGCAGCATGTGACTGGCTGTAGTGACAAACATCTGTTGTCTTAGCTCCTAAAAGGCTTTTGGGAGTAGGTAAAGACAAACAGTTCTTATTTAATCAGGTTAAATGTAACCTGAGAGACATTTTTTGTCATCTGTGGTCTTGTCCCAATCTGCTGTTACTCCTTAAAAATTACTTATGGGGTTAAGTTTCCCTTTAAAGTTGCATGATCTTTTATTACAAAAATTATTTCCTTCTGCTTTGCAATGATTACAAATGTGAGAGCTGCTGATCATCAAACAAACCCAACCAACCAGCCAAACCTGTCTGCACTCCAGAAAAACACCCAAGGGGCTGAGCGATCCCATCTTAAATACAAAGAAATATGGTACTGCCAGAGGACAATGTAGAGGTGTAAAACTTAGCAAAAGTTTTAAACCATTCACAAATTTTAACATATGCTGCAGCGTGAAAGAGAAATTTGTACCTCCACATTTTATGGTGTGTTGGTATGAGTGCTTGGATTCATACTTGGTGAAATTGGCTACAAAATGTTTGATTATTTTTTATTGCATGATAAAATATTGATAGCTTCACAAAATCTAAATAGATTCAAAGGTTATGAAAAGGCACCATTCAAGTCCCAAAACTGCATCCATGAGGTTTAAAATTCCTGGTACTTAATCATATAAACATCTTTAGTTAAATACTAATATTAGGCATAAATGGACATTCATGATGCCACCTGGAGCCTTACAGTTTTTACTTATTACTTTTATCTTGATGTAATAGATTGTAACCAGGAGTCTACTTTTATATATATTTTACCTATCAGGTTATTTCTCTCAGCTTTGAATGCCTTTGTGTTTGTCCAGCTACCAACACCAAATAAGAAAACTGTACCTTCAAACAGCTGAAAGACTCAATAAATTATCTTGGAAAGGGGTGTAAGATACTGTCAAGAGTTAAACATGAGGTTTTCATAAAGTAGTTTCAGTTCACTTCAGTGGTAGTGATGCACATTCAACTGAGAGGACTCATTTGACACTCATTTGTTAGATGGCTCAGTGCTGCTAAAATTACCTTGTTTAGCAAATTAATAAGCCAGATTTTAGAGAAAATTCAACTATTAAGAAGAGCAAAATGTTTCTTAGTGTCTGTATGAGTCTAAAATCAGTGGGGTATTACTCTGAAATTTAGTGCTGACTAAGCTTTTCAGTATCTTCTAGCTATTTAACAGACTTGCACTGAACTCAGTCCTCTCCTTCACTTAGAGAACAGCATTTTCAGTGTTGTTTGCACGTGCAATCAGCTAGTTTCAACATAACATTTTTGAAAGCAGGTTCTTCCCCAGTTCTCCTCAGTTTGAACGGATGCTTACTCAGATCTGCTCTCAGCAGTGACTACTGTTCCTCTCCAATTGATATCACCCTTCCCAAGATGGACACACTTGTGTGAGACTCTTCTTGCCACATACTGCCTTTTAGGTTGTTTTCTCTGTTTGCCTGTTTTTGGTTTTGTTTTGGTTTGGTTTTCTTTTTAAGAGACTGGAAAGGGCCAGGTAGAAGGCCCAGGAGATAAACCTTGAAGCAAGGGACATGTTAAGCTGAAGCACTGTTCTCAGGAAGGCAACAAAACAACTCAGCATCTCAGCCAGCTCTCTGTTTCTGTCCTTGTGAATAATGCATTATTCCATCAAGAAATTTGCTGCTACTCAGCTCATACTGAGTGGCAATACTGTATTACCTACAATTAGAGAGATGTCCAAGGAACACAGGAATGTAGGAGAAACATTTTTTCTTCTTTCCATGTATTGTCAGCAGCTGGTATCCCTGGGGAGTATTTGATCAGGTGCAGCAACCACACAGTTTGTGTTTGACTGGAGTGCAGACCATCCTCACAGAGCCAGATACACTGCAACGTACTTCAGAAAGGCTGTGTGTGAGAATAAACTGTGCTAGTACTGAGGAGATATAAGAAAAATAAACTGTCTGTTTTGAAGAATAAACTGTGGTGTTAACAGCTACTTTTAGTTACAGGTATTGCAATTGTCATCATGGAAAGAATCAAGTTAAGTGTCTTCTGAGTTTAGTTTGGGATATACTGGTGTGACTACCTATCATGAAATACTCCAGTAGGCAGAGACTTCACCTAACATGAGTAGATGATATGAATCATAGAACACACAGGAATATTGTTGTTTGTTTAGCCCAAGCTGGGGATTTAGCTGCAACTCCCTTCCAGGCACTCGGGTTTCTTTTTTCTGGATGCCAGGTGGGAGAGAAGAGTGATTTAAAAGGCAATCTCCATATTCATCCCATGTGGGATTAAAATTGTCTCAGAAGCAAAGCCATAGATGCTTGGAAACACTTCCAAGTCTCCCACTAATAAAAAAAAAAGCAGCAGCACCAAGGAGAGAATAAAAATAGGGATAAGGTATTGTGATTTCATAGGTAAGGTAAGAGATTTGGGAAGACTACTTGTTTTTGAGAGCATATGTGATGCAGAACCATTTGAACTATATGTAATTATAGTAGGATTGTCACAAAGAAAGCTACTTATAAAAAACGAAGTAGTCTAAAAGACATGATTTTCAGCTCTTTGAAATTCAATTAGACCACTTGTCAGCAGAAAAAGTTCAGCTTGAGATCCTTGGGAAGGTGAAGTTATCCTTGAAATTCTTTGATATATAGCTAACATTCCTCATTAGTCAGGTGATGGGTCAATTAAGCATTACAACTCAACTGGATATTGCAATGTTTTCATATGGAGCAAAAATGTTCAGTGTTAGTAAAATTTGGATAATTGTCACTGAAGGAGAGTGGTATTATGATGTTAGGTAAGAATTAACAGGGGTTATATTGTTATCCCACTTCTACCAGCTTTGCACCAGTGCAGAAGTAGTGATTTAAGGGCAAAGACTTTTCCCAGTCTGCAAGTATTATTGCACTTACAGAGAATTATCAAGTACCTTATGGATGCATAAAATCTGATCATTATATTTAGTAATCTTTCTTTCTGTATTCCTTTTTCATTTTCTTTACTGGCTTAATTATTATTATATTTGTAGCATCTTTTTACAGTTGGATACTGTTCAGGTGCAAGCCTGAAACAAGTCACAGTTTCACTCTGCCTGTACTTTCCACTACAACTTTTCAATATGTAGCACATCTTTTGGAACTGTTACTGTATGTGATCATCATTAATGGTCCTGAACCTTCTGTGTAGGTAGCTGCCTCCACCTTCTGATATTTATTATATGCATTAAATCTCACTGACTAACACTTTCTTCATCTCATACTCTGTCTTTTCTTAATGTTAGATCCTTGTGTGTCTGTGAGACAATCCCTCTACCCTGCAATTGCATTTTTGTATGATCTAGTGCTGTCAGTTATCCTCCACCTAGGATTCCTTGAAAAGAGTATAATAGGAGACCAAGTTCACTAAAGTAACACCAGTGATGACAAACTGATGTTTTATCCTTCACAGATTCAAGCTGAGAGAGGTTTGTAGGTAACAGTCAAAAAATGTTTCTATTAATTTCAGATCATACTTTTGGAAGCACATATGGGTAAACTGCCTCTAAGAAATCATCATGATAATATGAGTTGCAGCTTAGTCTTTTCAGAATGGAAATGAACAGGGAATAAAAATGACACCAAATGGCACAAGGACACAAAATAAAAGTCAAATGAATTAAAGTCCTTTTGAAATTTAGCAGAAATACCAATAATATGGGAGTATTACAAATAATAATAACATGTATTTATGTAATGGAAAAAAATATCCAATCAGATTATAGAATACTTTGAGCATTCCTCTCCCCCACCTTCCCTTGACTAAATATTGAGCAGATTCTTGACAAGTGTTTGCTTTTAAATCAGGAACTGACAAAACCAGTGAGAATTATCTTTCTTGTAAATTCTTTATGGGGAGGAAATATTTGACTCCAGTCCTTCAGGGGTTGGCCAAGTGTGAGGAGCTGCGCTCAGTTAACGCAGCCTTAGTCAGTGGCACCTGCTGGTATTAGCAGAAATGGATTTTGACCAGTAGAATAAAAGTGTTGATATTGATGGCGATACTTTTAGAGCAAGGTTACAGGAATTGGGAAAGACACAGCAAAAACCCCACACTGCCAGAGGTGATCAATAATATTTTCCTACTTAAAATTTACCTTACCTTGTGAAAAGTGGTCTCCATACAGATTGACTGCTGAGATTGCTCACAGCAAGTTTTTGTGTAAACCAGAGCACTGTATGCTTTAAAGTATGCTGAGCTATGCATGAAGTGTAGATTGGCCTTTCTGTAACACAGATCGGGAGTGTCTTTATGATCTACTTATGCATGTCTGTGTGTCTTTATAGCATTCCCCACCATTTCAGCTACTAATTTATACAGTTCAGAGGGAGTGACTTTGGTATCCCAAGTCCTTCATGGACTCCATCCTCCTTTCTTCACAGTTGCTGGTGTGGATTAAAAGGTGCTCAAGCACCTTTGGGGAGTGGTAGTTCATCTTCTCTGCTCTGCAGTCTTTTGGAGTCCTGCTTTTATTCTCTAGGACACAATTATTCATCAATTCATTAGCAGAAAGACTTGAGGCTTAATTTAGACGTGTTCTCTTTCCCATAGCAAAAGCAAAGTTGGGGGGCTTTTGTTATTTCATTGTTTGGTCCCAGAAGAAATTATGACTAAAATGTTTGGGCTTATTACAGTTGTGATAATAACGTAGTCTCTTTCTCAAAAAAAAAATAAATTCTTCTAAACAAATATTTATCTCCTAGAAATGGTGCACTGCTGCCAATATTGTCCTCATTCTAACAGGGTTTAGTTAATTCAATCTTCTTTGCTTTACAAAAAGATTTTTCTTTGATGAGTCACTATCCCTGGAGGGCTTTAAAAGACATGTAGATGTGATGTTTTGCAACATGGTTTAAGGGTGGATCTGGCACTGTTAGGTTAAGGGTTGGACTTGATGATCTCAGAGGTCTTTTCCAACCTATGATTCTATTCACATGGACCTATCAATGAAATGTTGGTTTTTCAACTGAAGTCCACATTTCCAGGTAGTTTTTAAGCAGAAATATATGAAAAAGATGTACGTTAACCTTTCCAACTAAACAGAAATTGAAAAAAGAATGGAAATATCTATGTTTCAACAAATGAAATACTACCTGGACTTACATCCTTCCTGATTCCTCCAAAACTGTGCAAGCCTTTAGAGTTAGTTGTTCTTTGCACTCATGGCTGTAGAGATGTTAATCTCCTTCAAATATTTACTCACAGCCAACTCCACTATACATGTATCAAACAGCTTAGGAGTTTAGGGTGAGAGAAATGGAGAACAACCACAAAACTAATAGAAAATAAATTAAAATAAGCAATTTTTAGAGTGTTTATTCTGATATAGTGTACATGTTTCTAAAGGGATAATTCAGGGAGAAAAAGAATGAGGCTTCTAGGACTCTATTGGTAGGTGCTCCTGCAGCCAGAGTTATCCTGTTCATCATAATCCCTCAAAGGAAATTTGCCCTTGTAACAAGTATTGGCTCATGTATTATTCTGTGTAATATAAAGAGGGTTCATCTATTCTCTACATCGAACTCAGCATGCAGTCCCTCTGTTCTAAAATGTCTGGCTTACTCTGAGCCTGTTTACAGTGCATCTGACATTTTGAACTGCAGAATGTGACAAGCTGACAGTGCCTCTGATTATAAAATCAGCTCATCTGCTGATATTAGGAAAGAGAAAGATAAGTAATGAAATAGGTTTTAAATAGCTCATACCATGCTCAAAAATATACACATTTCAAATATTTTAAGAAGAAATGGTAGACAGTATGTGGCTTTAGTTTATTTTGTGTATTTATTTGGTTTGGAGACTGTAGTGTATTATTATTTGTTCCTACAATATACAGTGGGTACTGAAACCAAGCCACTGCTTTAAAAGTTAATGCATTGCCACATTTTCAAAAGTTCACCATCTGCAGTTAGGACAGAGAGCACAGCTTCACATCTAAGTGCCTGAGTAGTGGCTCAACTACACGCTGGCACTAGACTACCAGCTAGTGCCTCCCATTATGATACCAGTTGCCAAATTGTCAAGCGTTCAATATATGCTGCCCAAAATATCAAGACCATGACCTAACAAATCAATTAAATTTACACTTGTACCAATTATGGACATTGTGAAAGCCTTTTTTCCTTTTGCCAGCCTTGATATATGTGAAACATAAAGTGATAGCCAAATGAGGTGGTGTGTTTTAAATGACAGTAAGAAATGAAATATTTTTGTAATACAATTTACATTTGTTTGTCATGTAGGCTGGATTTAGAAAGGTTATGATATATCCAGTCTTTATATATTTATTGTCATAGTATTTCAGAGATGTTGAGATGTATTTCAAGACTTTCACCCTACATCTAGAAAATGCCTGTAGTAAATGTTTAATATGCTACCATAATAAAAATCTTCAAATGCCATTAAGGATCTGGCTAAAATCCATAGCACAAGAAACTTTCAAGCTAGATTGACTAGTGTTAACTGTTTCAAACAAACACTGTTCATGTAACTCACTGCAATATATTTTTTTGTTGTGCCACCCTTCATAAAGAGATCACTATAAGCAGAATGTGGTGACTACTACTTACAGTCCAGCAACTGTATTTTGCATGCAGTTATGATTGTTGAGATACAGCCTTTGATGTCTAACAGCAAATCTATTAGTGTTTGGATTATTTAATATCTGAATCTGTCATATAAGCCTTTGACGTCATATCTCAATTATTGTGCCTTCATTTTCTCCGGTTGACAGATACGATTCATCCTTTCTCCTATCTGTTCAGAGTGATCTCAGGTTTTTCTCATTCATTGTTGTCACTAAGTGTATATAGGAACCTGTTTCTGGACCTAAGGGGTTTCTTTTCTATTAATTTTATTTTGTTACCATTTTATTTCTTTAGAAAAGTGTGTAAGTACATATGTTTGTGTATGTATGCCTGAACCATGCTGCTTTGCTGTTTTTTCAGGTACTATGTTTAGCTCAAATAGTTTTCAGGGATGGACATTGTAGATAACTTGATAAAATTTGCCTTTGGTCACAGGCAAAATTTGCTAAGAATGTATAAAAGGATGTAGTAGACAGTCCTGATTTGCACTAGATGATGGGAAACTGAACCCAGTTTGTTTTGGAAAAAGAAATTTCTGGATCAACAGGAGTACACTGTTCAAACAAAACCAACTCAACTTTAAAGTGAAAAAAATATTCTTTTATATAATTTCTTATTTTAAATATTTTTTTAATTTCTATGCCATGCATTGGTGGAATCGGGTATTGGGTTCTAGCTCATATGACAAATAATAAATGTCTTTGTTTCCAAATTTTACCAGACTCTAATTCAAGTTTCTTATTCAGAAATGGCAAATTGAATCTTGACTATTATTAAACACTGTTTAGGCTGTTTTTCACACCTGCTAAACACAAAAACAAGTACTTTTTTCTGCCTGTGCTGCCCATGTCTCAAATAAAATTCCTTTAAGTATTATTTAAAATAATACTTCATTCACCTTCACCTTCTACATCACCATTTTTGCCTGGAGATGTAAAAACATACTATAATGGCTAATTTCCTTATTCACTCATGTTACTTGCAATCCTGCTGACAAAGGTGCTGTGACCTGGTGTTTCCTTTCCTTCTTTTGTTATCTTGTGTTTCTGTTTACTTCAACAGCAGGTAGCACAGTGAAGTCCTCGGCTGTGACTAGGATTGCAATGCACAGTTACAAGATTAATTCTAATGATCACAGAGCTAGATCAGTTAGCTTCAGAAAAGAAGTGTTTTAAATGAAATGCAGAGATGGCTACTATAACCTCTGCTTGGCACAGCTGTATGCCAGTTGTAGTACTTAACTCCCTGTACAGCAGGGGGCAAAGTGACTCAAAAGAAAAAGGAACTAATCGAAGACGTAGATTTTGGCCAGAAAAAGTAAGTTTCCTATAATGGCATACAGACCTTAATTAATCAAATGTCATGAACATAAAATCCTCAATTTGGTGTAAAACCTGAGCCTAAAGGGCAGACCTGAAAAAGTCAAAACATTGATTTATCTAGGGTTCTCTGTGGCTACAGATATAGTACAGTATGTCCTAAAAGGATACTTTCTGCAATTTGAAGTTATGATCAAAGCTAAAGAATAGAATATAATATTTCAGTTGATAGGGACTACAATGGTCACCCAGTCCAACTGCCTGACCAGTTCATTGCTAACTAAAAGTTAGAGTATTGTCCAAAAACCTCTTAAACACCGACAGACTTGGGGCATTAGCTGCCTCTGTAGGAATTCTGTTCCAGTGTTTGACTATCCCCTTGGTAGAGAAATGCTTCCTAATGTCCAGTCTAAAGAAAACATGAATTACAAAGATTTTAATACCACTTTGCCACTTTGAGTTTAAATGCAAGTTCTGACCTGGCAGTCTTGTTTTGTAGCATAAACTGTTAAAAAGGAAAGCTTTTAATTAATACTCGTGTGGAGCTAAATTTTTGAAAAACTTTTGAAATTCCTTCTCTCTTGCATGTTTTAGGGAACATTGCAGCAGTGTTAGACCACTTTATTCACTATGTTTTCATTTACAGCATGTGTAATAACCCTAATTAGAGTTGGCCTTTCCCTAGTGCCCCAAGGGCACCTATGCCAAAAATCCAAACTGTCCAACAGCATCTGTTGCTGTAATAATAAATAAAACCTAAAGATTCAGGTATTTCTATAAGTAGAGGGCTCCCCTGGCCAGTCTTACCTTTAATTCAGAGTATCTATATTGTTTTGTGGTGGGTTTTTTGTTTGGTTGTTTGTTGGTGGTGTGGTGGTTTTTCTTTCCAATTTCAGCAGTTTAGTTAATATTACTGCATTTTTTTAATTAAAAAAATGAATTCAGCTCTGTGCTGGTATACACACCCTTTCCTTGTGACCATGGCCTTGTCTGTGAGTTGAAAATAGATACTCAAGTGAATAAATATTTCCGATTAGCACTTCACTCATGTAAAACTAAGTTTTCAAAAAGATCTTGGGAAAAAGTATTAATTGAAGACATCATAGTGGTTTTGATTAAAGTGAACATTCTTTGAGCTTTATAGTCATTGAATCTCACATATGGAAATTACAGTCGGTCTTAATCTGCTTTCAGAAGACTGGTGCAAATATTAAAAAGTAATGAACTAACAAGTTTGTTTGTTAATGCCACATAAAAGTACTAATTACGCTTCATTTCCTGCCTATGGCTAAACCCAAGAGACATTGCCTAGGAAATTGTTGAATAAGTTTCTTCACTTGAAATGGGAATAGATCTGCAGTGCTTGATGGATTTACTTTAAAGGAGTTGCGTGTCATATAGTGTCTTTCAAAGTGTGGCAAATGAAGGAGTGCTACCAAACTTGTTTAGTGCACAGAAGGTATATTATTACTATATTGTTGATTCCTACTACCTCATTGAAGAAGAAAGGACTTCACTCTTAATTGCCTTTCCCCTGCAAATTCAGTTTGTAGCATAGCATGATACTGCAATTAAAAATTAATAGTTTTATTAGGGGTTTCATTTTTTAAGACCATGATGATGGTATTTTTTTTCCTCCAGAAAGTATACTTGAAATATGCCCCTCTATGTCACACTGGTTGTGATTATTTCTGACCTCTTTTATTTTGCATATCCAGTGACATCTGTCTCTTCTGTCTTAGGCACAGGTGCAACACAAAAAAGTGCAGAAAAGTCATGATGACAATTGAAGCCTTTGCAGGGGGAAAATAACTCACCTTTTGCTGGTTTTCTGCTATAAATCTACCCTCTTTTTCCTTTCTAGCATAAAATAGTTGTGGTGAGAAGGAAATTTGAATAACATTTACTGTTAGGGATATCACAATGGCTCATCTTCTGTGTGTTTTTGCTTTAAAATATCCTCTTGACTAAACATAGGAGGAAGAGCTCCACAGTATGGAGGAGGGAAAGCAATAGTAAATACAGAAGTGTTCATAATTATGTGAGAGTTTGGACACATGCCTTTCTGATTCTGACTTTAAAGAACTTCAACACACGTCTTGCCCACATCTGTTTGCCTTTGGAGAGTGGAAACATGTCTATGGAGCCTGGGTATCATGGAGGAACCGGAGAGTAAAGCCGCTTGAAACCTCCCATTTTTCAAACTTTATGATTAGGCAGGAAGAGTGATCTCTAGATAGATGTGGTGTTGCAATTCATTGTTTTCAGCTTAAATACTGTGTTAGGCTAGTTTGTCAGGTACAATTATTATTTAGATGGCTTTATTTCTAACTTGTTGCTGAGCTATTCAGGAGTTACTACAGTGAGCTAGCTTGGAGCGTGGAAAATGCTGCACAAATTCTTGGGGCAGTACTTACTGAGGACTCCTCTAAGGGATACTAGCTGTGGAAGCACAGTGCCAGGTGCAGAGAGGCAAGCAGGAAGGGACAGCAGTGCCTTGAGAACATTCTGCATCTGGCAATGCCAAACACTGTGCAAGAATAGTGCAGGCAGCTCAGATGAAATGAAAGACTAGTGCTGATAGGAAACTGCTAGAAATCTTCACAATGCTCTGCATAAGAATACAGGTGTTTAATGGATTATGTGGAAATGCTATCACTGATTAACAAAGAAAACAGATTTAGTACAGAAACCTTTGCAAACACAAGATGAGTTTGTGTTGAGATTGTAGAGGCAGCATTATTCAGTTTATGCACTGGTCCAAGTAATGAAAAAACAAGGAATGAAATTAGTATGAGGCAAACTAATGATGCCATCCAGAGGGACCTTGATAAGCTTGAGAGGAGGACCAATGCAAACCTTATGAAGTTCAACAAAATGAAGTGTAAGGTCCTACATCTGAATCATGGCAATCCCAGGCACACCTACAGGTTGGGTGGGGAAGCAATTGAGAGCACCAAGGAAGAGAAACACTTGGGCATAATGATGAGTGCGAAACTCACCATGAGCCAACAGTGTGTACTCACAGCCCAGAAAGCCAAACAAATCCTGGACTGCACCAAAAGGAGTGTGGCCAGCAGCTCTTGTGAGACCCCACCTAGAATACTGCATTCAGTTCTTGTGCCCTCAACTTAAGAAGGACATGGAACTGTTGGAGCAATTCCAGAGGAGCCCATGAAGTTGATAAGAGGACTGGAACATCTCCCCTATGAAGACAGGCTGAGGAATTTGGGGCTGTTCAGCCTGGAGAAGAGAAGACTGCGTGGAGACCTCATAGTAGCCTTTCACTACCTGAAGGAGGCCTACAGGGGAGTCAGAGAGGAACTCTTTGTTAGGAGCTGCAGTGATAGGACAAGGGGTTTTGGATTCAAATTGAAGGAGGGGAGATTTAGGCTAGATATCAAGAAAAACATTTTTACTGTGAGGGTGGTGAGACACCAGAACAGGTTACCCAGGGAGGTTGTGGATGCCTCAACCCTGGCAGTGTTCAGCACCAGGCGGGATGAGCCTTGAGCAACCTGATCTAGTGAGGAGGTGTCCCTGCCCATGATGGGGGGGTTGGGACTAGATGATTTGTAAGGGCCATTCCAACCCCTACAATTCTATGATTCTATTTGTACCCTGTGATTTGTGTAAATATATTATGTTCATTGGTGATACTTCAAGAATATCCATTATGTAAATATATTTGGCTTTAAAAACTAATTTATGCGTACAGTTAGCCATGATACTGCACAAGTGACCTATTGCTAATAGAAGTTTCTTTTTAAAGGAATAATCAACACTCAGGCTGTGACATTATGCATTGTCTTCAGAACATTTATAATGGTGTGCGGTCCTGATTAGCTATTGAGTCACTATAAGGACTCAAAATATATTGCCATTTTACATAGAGAAGGCAATAATGCCTACTATGGGAAGAGCAATAAAACACATTTATTGGCTGCTTGATGAAGACTGCATTGAATGAAAACAGGTACATCCCTCCTCACTTCACCTCTGCAAATTGTTAACTACACAATTCCTGAGAATGTGAAAAAAAGGAAACAATAAGGTCTCAGATAACCAAAAAGGGGGAAAAAAAGGTGCATAGTTATTTTTTTCATAAGTCATCAGTGTCTGTTAGGGCAAAGTGTTTGAAGCAGAAAGCAAAGCCTCCATGGGGCTCTCGCTCTAACAAAGCTCATTTGTTAATCATATTATTCTGTGTTTCCTTTTATTTTCTGTGGATACATAGTAAAACTAGATTTTCATAGGGATCAGGTAAAGAAATACTGAGTTTACAGAATTTGTGCACTTAATTTGTTTGTTTATAGTTTCCTTTCAGAATGCTGTATCATGCTGAGAAATATAGCAGTTCTGGGAGATTTAGCATCACCAAATTTTTATAAAGTCCTTATTAGTTTAGGGAATTGTTGAGCTGTAGAATCTTCTATATGCAGAACAGTATATTGTTTGTTATATTTTAGACTAAGCAAAGGCACATCAAGGATGTGACTTTACTGCCATTTTATCATTTTTTTAAGTTTTAACCAAATTTAAAATAATTCTGCTTTTAAGTTATGACTGTGCAGTAGTAAAATGAATGGTGAGACAATGCAATGCATTTCTTATTTCTCCTCTATAATCCCTTTTTTATTTGCTATTAGCATCATTATCTTTGTTATAATAGGAGTGTATTTATATTGTACTCAAGAGTCTAGTTGCATTGTGCAGTAAACACTGCCTAAGAAATCATTTGAGAATACTTGCTGATCATGAAATAATTGTGCATTGCTGCTTTGGCTTTCCTACTTGAAATCCTCTTTCTTGTGAAATGAAGTACAAGTCTACTATTCAATATATTTTTCTTACAATTTCTTACAAGCAGCACTTCTCTGGTACTTAGAATATCATTACTCTATGACAATGCAATGGTTACAGTATTTCCTCAAACTGTACCTATAACCTGGACATAAATTGACAGACATGGTATGTGGCAAATAGACTATATTTTGAACTCATTCACCTTTGACTCTTTCTAAAGAGCAAAGGCTTTCAATCTCCAAAGTGAATGTAAGTAGTTTATTTATATTAGTTGTATTGCAGCGACAGTCTTTGCCAGAAGAGTGAGATATAATTTTTATGCCAAGCGCAATTGTGGAAAGGATTGTAAACTTTGAATAGATTTATAAATCTAGATTTTAACCTTTTCAATATTCCGTTTTTTGGTTGGTTGCCTGAGCTACCTCTTCTTTCCAGGTTACTGATGCTGTTAATAGGAGAGAATAGGAATGGCTAATGAATCAAAACTACGGGACACTGAAAAGGTCAGAGCAGTACACTTTACTATTATCTTCCACAGAATATATGAGGCATTAAAATTCTGATGCTGCAGTCTTGTGACAAAGAATATAATGAGAACTATAAATAATAAACAGCACAACATGAATCTCTTCTTGTGATAATGATTGTAACAAGCCTAAGAGGGAGAAAATCCTTTAACCCATTCTCACTGTACTAATAAGACCTCTCCTCAGATGTGTGTTCTAAGCATCTGTAATTGTAAGAATTAAAAAAAGGGGTTTTAAAATGTAATTGAATCCAGCAAGGAAGATGGAGATTCAAATGTTCTAGCTTTCATGGACACTCTCTTCTAAAACATAGCATTTTTTCATGAAAGGCATTTATGGATAAATGTGAGTAGATGCTTCTCAATAACAGGAATAAAAATGAGATTGTGAGAAGCTTTGTAGACCTGAAATAAAGTCATTACCACACCTTTATAAAACTGTTCACAGACCCAGTTAGTTAGGTGTTATCGACACATTATCTATATCTGGCTTAGGTTTTACAACTGCAGGTAGTACAGACATTATTTTTGATGTTCATGAGGATTCCCAACTCATTTGCTCTGAAGCCTGAAAATACAGGAAGGGTTTATCAATCTGGGACTAAGTCTCCTTACAAGGAGGAGTTGTGACTTGATTTGCTAAATGTATCAGTACAACCCACTGAGTTTTTTGGAATAACTTCTACGTTCACAGTGTACACAGTACAACAGGAAGCTCATATGCAATATCCGGATTGTCTTTCGAAATCTCTTTCTGCTATTCGTAAGACTGGTATAACTAAACAGGAATAGCTTGTTAAAGAAAAATGTATTCATCTTGAGGATCCTATGGTTGAGTTACTGAAAACTGTCAGGAAAGCAAGATAAGCACCTTGAATCCAGCCATGTGGGTGACGTGGGACTTGGGTCACTTTGGTGTGGGAAAGGAAGTAGAATGTGAGTAGTTTAATATAATTTCCAAACCCTGATAAAAGGGAAGAAATACAGACAAATAGAAAATTAAATATCTGGCTTTGGGAGTGCTGGACGGGTAGCAGAAATTGAGAACTTGCCTGAAAATCAGCTGAGTATTTTGCCTATAATGATTGTCCATGGCCTCTCATCTGAAATGACTTCAAATATTATTCCTGGTTTGCTGCACTATTTTGAGGTTTGTGTTGAAATTCCAGCTGGGAAACTTGCATGTGCATGTCTACTCTTTCTTAATAATAGTGAAGCAGTTAAAATTTGCATCATTTCCAAAATAATACATTTTTCTTGCAATGGGCATTATATAGAACAGAGAAAGGGGCATTTAAAATTTTAATGGTTTATTTTGTATATAATGCAGGTTTAAAAAAACCCCAAACTCTAACATAATTGTGCTTCTGGTAAGATGAAGTCTGAAAAATGAAAGATCTGCTAACAGATGTGTCTTATTGCTGTAAGTATGCTACTTCAAAACAGTGCACATGCTTCAGCTTCTAAGTGTTGCTAAGAAACAGTGGGAATGGAAAGACTGGCATTTTATAATTAGTAAATAATAAATGCTTTAAGAAGTAAAATGTCCAGTTACTTTGGAGTTGTGATTGGGTAGCAGACTGCTGCCACTCAGCAGCTATCCTGTGTTCTCATGAACTTCTGTAATTAGGCCAGGAAGGTCAAAGAAAAGAAAGATTGAACTCTGTTATACCGGGCTGAGTGAGTCAAGGTTAAGAAGTTTCTAGTTAAATCAATAGCAACTACTTCAGCAGCCAAATAGCTCCAGGCATACCTTTCAATTGATAGTTGTATTTGTTAGCTGCTTCTTTCTTGCTCTTACTGAGATCTGTATGGGTTGTTTGCAACTGGAGGGAAGCAGGCTGATGAGAAGTAGCATGTAAAGATTTAGGGAGAGCATTTTATTTGTAAATACCATCTTTGGCATATCCACCGTGTAAGGCAGAAGTAAAAGATCACAGAAGAGAGTTATTATAGCCACTTAAAAGGTGAAGAAACTTTAGAAAGAAAGAGATAAGAAAGTGATTTACAGAACACCAAGTGGTAGGGTTGAAGTGATTCTGTGCCACACTGTTAGATGTGTTGGGGCCTACAGTAAGGATTTGATTTTCAACCCTTTAAGTACACAGGATTTTTTTCTAGTATCTTAAATGAATAGAGGTCATGCTTCAGAATTGTATACTTCCAGTCTGACTAGCATGAAATGCCTGGATAGACTTCAGTTCCAAAAAAAGGCAAACAGAGCATATTAAAATGAAAACTAAAGAAGAAATATTGACTGAGGTTCAGCCGTTCATTGTTCACTGCATTAAGTATGAACTAGTCTTGCCAAGACATACTTTTCCTTCTAATGAGTTGTGGCCACATTTCTGATGCTGAATACACTCAAACCTCAGCAACTAAATAGGATTTTTCTTTTTCAGTCTCAAGTTCTATGTAACTGGCTACTGTAATTTTTCTTGTCAGAGAGCTTTAGAAAATAGTAAAGATATCATTCAGACAAAAGAACTCTTTTATTGCCTTCCATTTAGTTACTGCAATACACAGCAACATGTGTAAAGTCCTGCCACAGACAGGAGGCTGGAAGCATCTGAATCTTTCTTTTCTGTAGCACAGCACTCTGCTTTTTGTGACTGTAAGCTGTAATCAGTGTTTCACCTTTCAAGTACTGGCTTAGATTTAGAGTTTAACAGAAAAAATTCCACCGAAAGTGTTCAGATGATTAGTTAAATGAGGCAGGAACCAGGATGGCTGTTTTCTGTTCCTTTAGAGAATGTTTATCTGATCAACTAAGTGATTTTACTACATTAAAAACTTCCAGTATTTTTTTTAACATGATCAAATAAACAGCTTGCAAGATGTAGCATAATATACTGCCTATAATTCAAGATGCAAAAAAATATGCTGATGAGGCCTAAATAGTAATAGAAGTCCACACAGAAAAGAAATCCCAATTCTTTGCTAAATTCCAGTGTAGCTGTGTTGCTGTTCTCTGTGTTTCGTAAAATCCCTTTTAAGCATAGGTAAAACAACTATTTCCATATTTGTGAAGGACTATAGGACATGTCTTGCTGCCCCTCAGTGTGTTTTTGTCTTGTCATTTGATATTAAATTGATTTCTTTATACTGTTTTGGAAAAAAATCTTTATTAGATGAGCTTTTAGCTGCACAACACAGATATTTTTCCTCAGTTCTGAAGTGCCATTTTAGGTCCAATGTCAGTTGGAGGCAGCTGTTTTGCCTTGAAAATGTTTGGTATTATATGGAAATATATTGTTGTTATTTTTGTGCATTTTATTTATTTATGCAAAGAAACGAAGCTTTCAGTACAAAACAGCATGTAAAATTTAAACTACTGTGAAAGAGACATAAAGCAAAAGACAGGAAGCTGTTGATGATTTACTCGAGTGGTCCAAATTTTGAAATAGTGTTGGAAGATGGTAAATATGCATATGCAGACCCCAACACTTGCATCAGAATTTAGAAATTAATTAATTACATGCCTGACTGCCAACTGAAGAGCATGAAAACCCTCTTTTAACTGCAGTGCTTCGTCTATGTGTAGCTGGAACTAAACGTTGCAGACACTCACCATTTTCAAATTGCCAGGTCTGTTTGAAAGAGGGATACCATTGCCTTCCTGTCTTAGCAGCACTGTGTAAATTCATATTAATAAGTTAATAATACGGTGACAGATTTAATTGTTTTTCACCTTGCTACTGTCAACTCCAGCTCATTTTCTAAGTGTTTTCTAATTTGGAGGGATTGAGATTCACTAGATCTTATTTAAAGAAATTAGTGCTCAGACTCTGACTTCAAGGCCTTTGAATAAGGACTTTATGTTCTTCTGAAGAAACAATACTTTTCCCTTATATTTCATAAATGCCTCTTCCCAGTCAGTGCTCTGCACTTTAGTGCATTATTCATCATTAATAAATAAATTACAGCATAATAGAAACATAAATATGGACTTGCTCTTAATACTTGAACTGCTTAAAGCAAATAAATGAAGTGTAGGATGGTTTCCAATGAGCAGAAAACTGTACCTTAATAACAGGTCTGCTTTCTGCACTCTTCAGATGGGATTGCTGTTCCACCGAAAATATGAGCAAAACTGTCAGCAGGAGGTTTAAATATGACAGTCTTCATCCCTTGGAAACAGAAAAGTTCAGAACCACTTATTCAAAATCAACCTATTGCTCAGTGAAATAGATCTCAGAAAGGGCAAAAAAGACAGCGTGTCCCAACAGATTCACTGGTGAAGGTGAATTCCTCTTTATTTCAGTCTTAACTTTCCCATTTCATTTTTATTTACTTTCTATGGTTTTGAGGCAGGGAGTGCTTACATTGTTGGAGCTCCGGAGCAAGACATCCTTTCAGCTAGTGAGATCTGAATACAAGCAAATGTAGAATTGGATATTTAGAAAGAACCTAACGGAATTAGGAGCCCAAGACCAGATATATTTTTACCTTCTGTTTTTCACTCATGCAAGTCTGATAATCTAGCCAGAGTACATGTTGACTGGCATTTAAATCAGGTGGTTCTTATACCCTCGATGATGGTACATGAATGTTCATTATCCCCAGTTAGGGATGATTTTTTCCCCCTATGCAGTTAATAAATGCCAAAGAGAATGGACTGTCAAAAAAAAAACCAACAACCCAGATGTTAATATGTAGTATCCAAAACCAGCAGAAGATTCAGCAGGGCTCAAATTTCTTGTTTGCCTGCTGCTGAATCTGGATTGGTCGTGATTCATAGGTGGGATCTCTGTGTAACATGTCACAAGTATTCAGAAGCTGTGAAAGTGAATTGCTTTTGCTCTTTCAGATACATTTTGCCTTTTTGTTCTCTCTCCTGTCTGATGGTGTGATTTGTCTGTAGTGGAGGTGTTCAAAGTCGAGTCACTACAGTTCAGAAATATGGAGATATCTAGTGCATCCACTATGTGGAGCAGATATATTCAAACACACCAAGAAGGTGAGGGTGCCTGACATTTAGTGGCATGGCAGCTATAAAGTAATACTCAAGACTGGGATTCCCCACGCATGTGTTGAATCCAGAACCATTTCTGCATCAGTTAAGTACTACAGCTATTACTTTAACAGATCAAGGTGGGGACTTAAAAATGCCAAGGACATAAGCATGGAGTAGACCTCTGTCACAGACTGTGGTTAAACCATCTCCCAGGGATGACAAGGGTGTTTTGAAACAACTGAATCAAATGCCAATGATCTCAGGTGTATAATTTGTTTTCTCTTCATTCAATCACACCTGCATGTAAATCTACTGTATACATGTCAAGATATCAGTGTATCTTTCACAAATTAACCAAAGTCCTGCTCTTTTTTTTTCCCCTTTGTCTTTTTTCTGCACAAAAGAGCTGTTAACCAATCCTTAGATTTACAGCAGGAGAAATTGTAAAGAGTTTAAATTATGTAAAGGTAAAGTAGTCATGAGGAAAGAAAAATAAAAGCTGTGTTAGGTACCTTGGATGAAACTGCTTAAAAAAATTAACTTGTGCCATCACATTAAATTTTGTCTTATATTTAACATGAGACTTATGACATTTAAACAAACAATAACTTAATGCATCAAAACCCAATTATATTTCTGTAGCCTAGCTAAAATGCAGATATGTGTTTTGGCTAATTTACAGGAAAGTTTAGAAGTGCCAATGTAATGTATTTATTATTATTTGTAATACACAGATTGTCTGGGCTGTAGTCTAGATTTTAACTTGTAAAGTCTTCTGAAGACAAGAGAAAATATTCAGGAATGATTGCATAATTTATTTTTCTTTGGTACAAACTATTCCCTTTTGAACATAAGCCCATGAAGTGCTGTTCATAAATGTTGTTCAGATTTAATACAATAAGGTAATGGAATCTAAATATGACATGCCATCTTGAGATGTAACAAAGATTATGAAGTATTAAAAGTGTGGTGACTTTTCTACTAAAATAAGGGCTCAGTTATTTTAGGAAGGAGTTCTAGCATTTTAATAATTAATTCAATGACATGGAAATGTTATTAATATTTAGATTTTGCATGGCAGGCTATGATTTCAGATCACATACATGAAGCCAGTGCTTGCATCAGTTGCTAAGCCAGAAAAGTACAGTTGCTAAGGTCAGAAGTCTTTGTTGAATGGAAGTGGTTGTCCATTTCACCAATGGTGCTCTGTAACACCATTGAACACATTCTTCTGGGCTCTTGGTCTTTTAATTTTCCATTCCAAGTATGATTCCCTTCCCCCCACCCCCACCCCCTCCTGCAAAGAGTCTTAATGCAGAGAAAATCGAGCACAAACCATGGAGTAGTTAAGACCAGGAAACAGGTTCTGTGGCCAGTTTGAACAAACATAATATGCATAAGATTTGGTTCCTTTACTCCAAAATATGTAAAGGCTATCCTGAACTGCTTCTTGCTCTCCCACATCCCACCATCCCCCAGCTAGCCTATAATTTCTGTGCTATAATATGCCACAAATCAACCCTCTCATTTCAGACAAATATTTGGGATAATATCTCAGGGGCAGGCAGATACTAGTATGAAAAACCAAATGGAGCAGGATCCTGTTTGACCAATCTGTTTGTGGATAATTGGGCTATATATATATTGTTGTCACCAGGTGAGTATCCTTGCACAAGAAAAGGAGCAGTTTGATGTCATATTTTTTTTACTTTTTATGTCCTTTTCTGCAAGGACATGTTGTGGGAGGTGTTGTGAAAAGGTAGTAAAGATGGTTGTCGAGCTGAAACTTTGCCACTGGTCCAACAGAAAAATTACTTTGAGTTGTAGGAATAATAATGCTTACACAGCTGTAGAAGCAAGAGTAAAAATTTTATTTTAATGGATATTTAGTGAACATAAATACTGTGGATTTGCCATAATATTTAATAAGATTTTATTTTTCGTAAGTTTCTAAATATATTTGTTTCAGCTCACCTTCCAGCTCAAGTCCTTTTACTGAGCACCTTCTTTGTGATATTATAGAATCAGAGCCTCAAAAGTCTGAAATAATTTTCATTGTTGGTATTGTCTGATCATTATGATTCTGATAAGAGAGAGATGTCATAGGTAATGGTTTTCCTCATAGTAATATAAGTTCAAACTAATTTTGCTACTAAATTGACATAAGGTTTTTTGTGCATCATGAAGCCTATTCCATCACTTTCTGCCTCTTGGCAATTCCCAGTTCATTGTCCAAATATTTAGATAATTTGAAAACAGAGAAATGGAAAATATTTTATTGAAATAGTATATTTTATATCTACAGTTTTAAATACCTAGAAGAAAAAAATCCCTGATACTAATTCTTTGAGTCTCATCACAATCCTTTTCCTTATATTTTTATTCTATTGGGGAAATTGTGAATCATATTTATCATGTGTTCCAGTTAGTATAAGCAAACTCAAAATCTTTAGAACTAAGGAGAATTCTGAAATCAGAGTAAAAAGAAAGGAAAAGAAAAAGTGAGTTTCTAGACACTGTTAGAATATAGAGCCTTCTGGAGCCTTTGGGTCAAAGTTTAGTAAAATGTAGATCAAGATCAATTTGAAAATAACATTTTTACCTTCTCCACTCATGCATCTGCAGGTAACAATAATAGCAGAAGCAAGAGTTACAGAGTAATAAATGCCAGAGATAAATGGTAGGAAATGAAACATATGTAAGATGACCTAATTTGCTGAAAGCCTCAGAAGATGCTAAATGACTCAGTCCTAGCAAGAATCCATGGTTTTCACAATGCTTTAAATATCCTAGGAATTAAGACTGTTGTCTATTAGGTTTACATTTTCAGAGAGACTTTTCAAAGTGAGTAATTGGGCTGTTGTTTATCAAACCAAGATGATTTGGCAAGCAGCTGCATGATGCAGTGTGACTTGGCATGAAAAACAGCCACAGCATCAGGGGTACAGTCAGCTCCAGCAGGTTTGAAAAGAACCACTAGATAGGAAAGAGTCTGTTAGCATAGAAATTTAATTTTGCTGTAATTTAAATCAGTCAAGGGTCCATTAATTTGATGCAGAAAATTTTGCTTTAGTTGTATTTATTATTACCCTCTTTGACTATCAACTCATAAAATATTCTTGCTTCTCCCTACTTTCATGCATTTAGTAAACTACACCTGATATTAAATAATTTCAAAGGTCTTAGGCTTCATGGAATGTATATATTTGCCAATTTAAGCTGTTCAATATTGTTTAGAAACAAGTCACATTTGATATCACTATGATATCACTACATGGAGTAGATATTTTGCCTTCAAAATAAATAATTATTATATAACATTTATGTTTGATATCTGAGTTTCAGAATTGTGTTTTATGGTTGTTTCTGTAAATTAGAGTCCAAAATTGAGGTCTAAAGAATATTAAAATATGATTTTACTGACTTCTATGGTATTTAAAGAGAATTTTTAAATTGGCTTTGGGTTGTTTATTTTATTTAAAAATGCATATTACCATCTCAGAAGAAAATCAAACAGACTAGGCTCCTTACTGAATAAAGGAATAAAAGCTTTTTGAGTTTCCCAACTAGTAATTTTTTGCAAGTTATATTCATAATATCATTTTGTCTGTAAATTTTTCTATGCTTTCAAAAAGAAATTATATCACAGTTTTACCTTAGAATTCCACCTATTTTGTATGCTACAAGATGAATGTCATTCCAATGCATGCAGTTTCTGTATGAAAAAAAATATGCACTTCACCTAGAAAAAGTATTTTTAAGGTTCCAGAGATAAGTGTTTGCATGGTTTATTTGAATTTATTGATGGTTCAAGACTTAGAGTTTCTCTCGAGTGTTTCATATGTAGCAAAATTGGAGAGTCTGAGGGCAATACCCAGATCAAAGCAAATTGCTTAGACTTTTGGCAATAGACATTCCCTGAACACTTCAGCAGATAAACAAGGACCAGGAGAAAGGCTGTCAGAGTTAAGATCATATTTTCTCCTGCTGCGTTACAGCAGCTTAAGTGTGCAGGTGTGCTGTGGCAAGGCATTGGTTTTCAGACTGTGGTGGAGCTGTGGTTGTGTCTTTTCAGACTTTTCTTACACAGCTACAGGAACTCACTTGATAGCAGTATGAGTTTGGGATGCTGGCTGAGAGCACCAAGTGATTGCTTTTGTAAGAAGTGTGAAGTGATTGGAAAGCCTAATGTGATATTTGCCTTCATTAATTAATACTATCTCTATAATGCTTTATTTCATGTAGTGCAGAGCAGACTTTTCTCAGTGGTTTCTATAATTAAGTTTCTGACAGTCTATAGAAACACAATAAATTTCTTTAGAAATAAAAGAAGCCTGGCAAGCTTAATAGAAGCTGGGTAGTTCTTTAATATTCCTTATGAATTTGCTCAAAATGTAGAGCAGGTCATGAAAGAGTTCAATGTACAGATTATTCTACGGGATGGAATGGAAAGTTGCAAGCCAATGAAAATAAAATACAAGATAAAACATTTTTCTGTCTTTAAATTAAAGTGCAATTCTGTGATAGAGAAAAGTTAAAATTCATAGAATTCATTAATACAGTAATTTACTTAATCAGAACAGAATAGTTGAAGGTGGAAACATGTATTTTCAGAAAAGTTCAGACGCTTTTTAGTAAGTAAAGTTAATGTTATCATTAGTGGCACATTTCAGCAGAAGTTTTATCTTTTTTCCCCCTATAGATAAGCATTCCTCTGGGAGATGAATATTGCTGCAGTCATTGTGCTTTCAGTTAATGAGATGTGGGTTCAATTTGTCAGAGTTTTACGATAATAAAGCTTATAATTTACTGACAAACTGGCTGACTTTCAAAACAGTCTCTTATTGCCATGAGATTTTATATTTTCATCAGAACTCTGATACAATTTAGGTGTTGATGGCAGCAGATGTATACCTTTGTAGGTGGGCAGAAAACCATGAAAAAGGGTGAAAAGGTAATCCAGAAGTGCAAGAAACAGCAGTGGGATGAAGGATATGGCCAGCTTTGCTGTGCTGTTAAAAGCCTGATACAACAGCAAACTGTGTTGCTCTTACATCAGAAAGTCTCATTAGTAAAGT
Source organism: Acanthisitta chloris (assembly GCF_000695815.1). Lineage (NCBI taxonomy): Eukaryota > Metazoa > Chordata > Aves > Passeriformes > Acanthisittidae > Acanthisitta > Acanthisitta chloris. Next base: position 120,337 of record NW_008654476.1, on the reverse strand, counting down.
GTGCTTAGTTTGTTTTGTTGATTATTTTCCTCATAGCATGCCATAGTTACAATTTTTTCAAGATTTTTGCAAAATCTGTTAAATTCCTTCCATGCAAGGCTTGCTGAATCCCTCAGATGTTGCAGTCTTGTTTTATGATAGGAACTACTTGCTCTATTAGGTGAGCAAGGGCTGAACTTACATCAATTAAAAAGTTATAATATTATCCAAAGCGCCTTTGCTGAATCCTTGAAAGCTAAATCAGATCTGCACATATAGATCTATTTCTTCAGCTTCATTTCTTTTGCTTTTTTAATTTTTCTTTTTAAAGATTCCTTCTAAAATTTAAGAAGTTGCTGTGCAGCTTCTGAAGAATAAGTCAGTTTACTGAATCAAATCTGCGGTTTGAGCTGCACTTTGACATGTTGCTTTTCACAGCATGAATTCTAGTTTTAGTTCATTAGGACTCAAGTTCCAATACTTGCTCATAAATGGGACATTTACTGTTATGATTTTGACATAAATATTTTCATATGTTAATGTTCTAGCTTAAGATATAGGAAAAGAAAATATGACAATTGAAAGGAATTGTGATCTTGTATTAGGAAAATTATTCCAAATCCATGTTAGAAATATACATGAAATAACACTCTAAGGTTTTCTTAATGCTTATGCTATGAATAGAGAAGGTGAAAATAGGTGAAACACCTCAGTGGTGCCCAGAATCTACACCTCTGATGATGGGAGAAGGGCTCTTTTACTCTCCTGGGGAAAATTTTTCTTCTAAGCCTGGGTCTTTAGACCACCTCCAGATTTTCTACTTTCTTGCTTCTGATAATGTCAGACTCTATCATCCACCAGGTAATCCAAGTAATTTACTTTCCTGTGAAAATACTGTCTCAATATTGTTGTTTTCTACAGGGTACTGTCAGTTTTTATGATTATATATTTTGCAGTAATTGTAGGGATCATTTTAAAGAAATAACAAATACTGTGATTTAGAGTTTTATGTTAGGTTTAAATAATAATCACTTCAATTTACATAGGTTTTGGGTCTATTATAAACAAAGCAATTTTAAACATTCTTCTTTTTTTTAGTAGTTTAGTTTACAGAAGATTGCCTAAGGTGAAAGTCTGTTGACTAAGGCCTTTGTTAGCATCATAAAGTAAGCACAGTTTTGAATAGCTGATACAACTACCAAGCCCATCCCATGCTGAGTTTTATTATGAGCATACCATGTTCATGAATGCAAATGGCTTAACGTGAGGGTAAAATGCAACTTTTTACATGTAATTACAGACCTCTTGCCCTCTAGGACAAACTTCTCCCAAATATCTCATTTTGTGTTTCATCCATTATGCAAGTCTGTCAAAAAGTACTGTCTTTCTCCAAGGCACTTGATTAACATTGACCAGTTTTTCTTCAGTTTCTGCTCAAATTAATGTAGTGAGATTAACACCACAATTATTTGCAGTGGGTTGAGTGTGTCATTTAATTAAAACAAAATAAAGTTGTCCATGAAAAGCAACTTGTTTGCTCTTATTTATCCAAGTAGAACTGATTTCTGAGGTTTAATTTACACAGGAATCATTTTATTCCCCTTGCCTACAAGATAAAATGTTCATTTTCTTTTTAATTTATCTTATTCATTTTAAATGACTAAAGAGATTGTGAATTTGTTGAGCAAACCTTGCATGAGGGAGGGAATTTACTGATGTGACCTGATGGTAAAAGCTTGAAATTGCCCTAAATGTTTGTGATACCAGCCTGCAGTGCCTAATTATTTCTTTAATTACAATGTTTCTCATTGTATTCCACATTTGTACACACACCAAAAAGAATCGAATAATAAAAAAGATGCATTCTTTAATTCAAATTTGAATTTCATGTCTTACTAAAATGATATTAGCATTTCTAGAGAAAGTCATGGTATTGAGCTACCCAAAGCAGTGGTCAGAAAATCTGCATCTCAATTGATGTCTTTTCAAATGTATCTTAAATTTATATGTATATATATAACAAATAGAAATTAAGACACACTTGGTATGATTTTTCTGCAAGGAACACAGCATTTTAATCAGTAATTTAGACGTATAAATGCAGATGAACAGTGAAAACCTTCCTGTATGGATGAAAATAATTTTGAACGGTCATTTTCTTTTAGTTGACTTTATAACTAATTGATACATTTTTAAATATGACATCATGGAGCTTTTACAGTACTACTGCTTTCAAGCAAGGGAAATCTCCAAGGCAAGACTTGGTATCTCTTTGTGTCAAGATGATATATCTTTGCCTCAGGCACAGCTACAGGCTGAAAACACTTTGAATGGATAAAAAACCAAGACAGATGGACATCTGTAGATTCATTATCATTACAAGCCTGAGCATGGTTCTTTATTTTTTTACATCAGTTTCTAATACATGAGAATAGAATTGTGATAATACCATAGAATTTTAAATACAGCCATGTGAAGCAAGGTGTAATTATTTTTGAAGCATTCCTGTCTTTAAAGAGCTAGTAGTTTTGTAAACTATCTGCAGACACGACCCCAACAGACCTTGGGGCTGAATTTAATGCACTTGTTCAAGTAGGTCTATTGTGTTATGGTTTATATTCCATAAATACTTATTTTCAGTATTTAATGTGTGACAAGCATTTAAAATTTCTGCTACTTTGCTAAAAGTAAGTTCAGGATTCAGTAATCTTACATTCTCACTGGTGAAATAACTGAAGTAAAAGGAGCCTCCCAGGAAAGAAACACTGAATATTTAAGTGGTTAATTTGCTTTTAGTTTGAAATTATTTGTATTAAGATACCTAGGACTGCCATGGGTGACTGAGCCCACACTATATCAGGCATTGTTTAAACAACTGTTGTCACTATCTAAAGGAAGTATTATACCTGTATCAGGTGTATTTGACTTCAGCTGCAAAATTGCCTAAAATATCTATCACATTTTCCCTGAACATTTGCCATGTAACTGTGTGTTCTCCCATTTTATTCTTTGTTTGGTTGGTTTTTAAAATTTCTGAGATTGTTTTTAAAGGTTATTTTTTAACTTGGACCATTTCAGTAAAGTTAGGTGGCAGTGAACTTCAGCTCAGAATTGAGAGTACATGGCCAGGATAGGAAGGAGTGGGAGCTGACTTTATGTGATGAGCTAACAGAGCTGGTTTAACTGCACCCAAAATGTGAGTAGGAAAAGTGGTCTGAAAAGATAAAGTGATTACACCTGTCTCTGTTGTACAGAAGGCTGCACTAGTAATGAATCTAGAAATAGAGTTGTTCACTCCCACATGCTAGACTAGTGGACACAGAGAACTAAAAAGGGAGGAAAGAACAGCCTTTGTCCTCCCTCAACTTATGAATATTTTGACAAGGTATGAAGAATTTTTACTTGATTGTGTGGGGTGTGTCCTAAATTGTTTGAAAGGTACTCCATTATACTTGCTTCTGCTCTTGATCCAGCAGCTGAGAGAACAAAAAAAGTGTTTTGTAGGAGTGGAATAAAGAGGATACTGGCTTAAATAGAGGAATGTTCAAAACCAAAATCTCCCAAATGTGTCTGAGTAAATGTAAATTCAGTTCCTTGATGCTCACATATAAACTTCAGAACACAGTGTGTAATTTTCCTCATCAAAATTAACACAATACTATGATAGTAAATGCATGGATAGGAAAATACGTGTAGGTATTGCCATGGTCCTGCCCTGTGATCCTGCAACTGAGAGGTGTGAGGCTGCACACACTCTGCTGCTGCTGTTTGTGTATCTGAATTCCAGCCTGGGCAATAAGAATAATGAAGCAAGATTTACAATAGTAGCAACACAGATGAAGTGTAATTGTAGTTTGCCGAAGTACAGTTCTGTGTACCCTGTTCAGTAAAAAGGAAATGCCATGCAGCTCATTGAAATTTGATACATTCCTAGAGTCGACACAGAGGTGACTCTGCTTATGCTGTTAGGTTTGATCAACTTTAATGATTCCCCCACAGGTTAAATGATATGATTCTTGTAAGAGTTTAAACGGTTTTCTCAGTGGATTATTGCTTAGATAACCAGCTTGTCATTTGAATAAACAGTTCTCAGAATACCATCAGGGTATATTTTCCTTTAGAGACAGATTTACATTTGTTTAGAACACAGAATCTTACTGATGTTTGCCCAAAATGGTTCAAGATTACCTTAATATATTCTTTTTGATGCTTGCACTCATTCTTTGAGGTTCCCAGATTTCTCAGGGATCCTAGAATGTCAAGTTATGTATCAATAGTAGAAGAATACATGTGTATATATGTACAGTTAATTTCTACCTATTTGCTATTAACATTTTAGCATCTGTCTAGTTACTGAAATGTTGATGGCTGTTATCAAACTTGTTTACTTAAAACTTTTTGATTCTCTCCAGGCTACAAAACTGTACAGCTGCACAGCTCCTCTTCTGCTCCAAGACTTGCTGTGGCAGACGCAGCTTGTTGACTGGCAATTTTGTGAAAGAGAAGCTAAAGAGAAGTCATGAGACTTCTCTTCAGGGAATGTGCAAGTTGCCCCCAAAAGCTGACCAAGAAAAAGAAGAAATTAATCTGTATCTGTTTAGCTACTTGACAGTCAGCCATTATGAGCAGTTGATAACATACTTTAGGAGAATGACACCTCTACTTAAGGAAGTACTTGAAAACGGGGAGAGCAGGGACCATTCATTTTGGCTGTACATTCCATGTCTCTCTCCTCTCTTATGGCCCAATGACAGGTTCATATAGTATACTAGTGGTTTTTGAAACTTCAGAGAAAATACATAAATTTTTTTCTAGGACAATTTTGAGAGTTGTAGAACAGGAAAGTCTAATGTTCTTTTTTTTTTTTGCATGTGAATGTTGGACTTGAATGCTCAATTTAAGTAACTGTTTCTGAAAGTGTACCCTGTAATAGCCATAACAGTCAGAGGAAGGGCAGAAGCCCAATTGTGCATTGAAATGACAGAAATATATCTTTCCTCAAGTGCTTATTGTCAGTTAGCTATGATTTAGGCAAAAGTCATATTGTCAGCAAGATAAATGTGTTACATTGATTCAAATAATGCTCATGATGATTGTGTTAGTTTACTGAAGACCTGTAAATTAACTATAGGCTGGTGTAAAATTCATTCAAAACAATCATCCCTTTTGAGCGAGACTGTAACAAATTCTGACATGCTTCTTAAATTTCCTTTGACAAAGTGCTTTATCACAAATGTCTGATTATTGGATTCAAGGAATAATTACCTATTACTGATCACCTTCTCATGCAAGTCCTAGATGATACATTAGTCAGAGTTTTCTGTAGTGTCATGAGAATAACTTGCATTGTTAAGTTTCTGCCCAGGCTTCATGGCTGCTCTATACAGGTACACTGGCTGCACTCAGAAGATGGAAATGATGTGAGGCCAAATTGTGTTTGCAGTCTGGAAAGAAATCAGATGATGTTGCAAGGTGGTGTGCTTTAAGCACTCAACAGCTTTGCAGCTGTTTTTGTTTTGTAGTAAATTTTAAGGATTATGAAGTTTTGTATCACGTGGACTTTACAAGGACTGCACACTAGAGGGAAGTAGCATCCAATACAGAACATATCGTGAACTTCTGAGGATCTTCCTGCCAGTATGGCAAGTGAAATGTAGATTTTCACGGTACTTGAATTCAAAATAGAGGTAAAGTGTATGTGGTGAATTTTAAGTGAAGTTATGAATAGTATAAACTTTATCCTCTTCTCTGACTGATCAGAAGGTGTTTATAGAATGTAGGGTGACTCAAGCAATTCTACTGACTCCAGAAGGGGGAGAGAGCCAGGTGGCTATTAGCACTCATAAAAAAATACTTCCCTTAATCTTCTGTAGCTTTACGTGTAAGTTTGGCAATTTGAAAGCTCAGCTAAGTGGATACAGAGGACAAAGGACTTTGCTTAAAAATTAAGTCCTCCATGAACGGGGACCAAGGCACATTTGTCAGGTGTCTCTAGGGCTCTCTTGTTTTAAATACAATACAGAGGACAAAGGACTTTGCTTAAAAGTTAAGTCCTCCATGAACTGGGACCAAAGCACATTTGTCGGGTGTCTCTAGGACTCTCTTGTTTTAAGTACAGAAATGAAAGAAACCAGGGCTGTGGTATCTAATTTGGCGATAGCATTTTCATCTACCCTGAGCAGCACTAACTTTTATTCTCAGCTTTCATGTTCATGTAACTCGTGTGTTACATCAAGGAACTGATCCAGCTTTTAAAAGAGTTTCCAGGTTTCCAGTTTCTTGCTGGAACAGTTCCCATATGCAGTCCCTCCTTGGTCCCACAGGAAAGATGTGCCAGCAGAGTATGAGAGGCAGCACCAGGGCAGGAATGAGGAGTGAGGGGTACAGGTATTTAAGCTTGCAGGTACACTAAAGAAATCAGATCAGGCTGGGGCCAGACCACAGGACAGTAGAGGGAGAGGAGACAGGAGTAGGTGGCTCAGAAAGGCAGGGAAAGGGATGGGGATCAGAGAGGATTTTGGCAGCACGTAGCCCAGGGACAGAGGGAATCAGGGACTTGCTGCTTGAGTGCTGCACCAGTATTGAAGGAGAGCAGAATGTAGCATGCAGAGGAGGCAGTAGACGGTAGAAAAAAATAAATAAGGTTTAGAGAACTGCCCTCATGATAAGAACGGTTAATCAGTAGGACATTTTCTGGTCTGAAAGCTCCATGTGATTTACCTGAGATAAAAGCCTTGAAGTGTAGCAGCTGAGGAGGTTATGCTTGGAGAATTCACAAAGAGGGTAGAGAAACTATTAGTTTGAACCGTGACAGGACCTTTTCATCATTTTCATTCTCGCCATAAGACACATTGAGGTAGTATATACACTTAGGAAACTAATTACTATAAGCCTAGCAGGCCAGACTTAGATTGCTTACTGAAAAAAATCTTCTGAAGGATCAAAGTATTAAGAGATTTCAAAATGCCAGTGAGTTATGATGCTTGTCAGTTTTCAATACCAAGTAATGATAAAACCAAGTGGCTGTAACAAATTATTTTGTGTCCAGTTGAATAGATAATAATGACTATCCATCCTAAACGTGCTGCTGTTTAAAGTTTAGCTGCTGCACTAATAAACTGAAGCTGTATCAACCGAGATGCCAAGCTCAACTTTGATTGTGCTGTGTGATATATCACCTCTGTAGTCAATTTCATTTTTATGAAAGTGAAATTAATTTAAAATTATGATTTTGGCTTTTCCAGCATGAGAACCCTAAGTATGGATTTGGGGACCATTTCAAAAATATTTTTGTTGGAGAGATGCTTTTCTCCTGAATAAACCTTGCAATGGCCAGGTGAGAGCTAAATTAAATTGTGCTGGGAAAGTGAGAAGATTTGTTTAATTTGAGTAGGCAGGATTCACTTTGGAGTTCTTTAGAAGCACAGGCTCAGTTTAGTTATTCCCTGAAAGTGCAGAAAACTATGCTGGTCTGTGTGCAAATGGAAAAGATGGTTCTACTCTTTTTTGACAGTTCTGTGGCCACTATGAAAGGAGAGATCATAATCTCACTAGTCCCTTGACTCTATAAAACACCTTTACACTGTTAGACTGGGTCATCTTTGAAGCTGGCAAAGATTGAGGGGCTTGGTGGCTTTTGGGTTGTTTTTTCTTTCTTTTTCCTTAGTCTGTTGCCTTTTGATGAAATGGAAAGTAGTTGGTAGCACATGGAAATCTAGCATCTCATAGGTAAAGATGATAACATTGTTGTTGTGTACATCTTTGCCACAGTTCCTTTGTGAAAGAGGTGTTCTCAAAGTCATTGAAGAAGAAGGAATTTGAAATTATATGTTTCCAGTGAAAGCCTTTTCTTTTGGAGAGTAATTTCAGGCATGAGGCAGTGGGGTTATTAGACTTACTTTTTTCTGCAGTATACAGAATAAAAAAAGACCCCAAACAACAAACCACGGGGGAAAAAAAAAAAAGGAAGTGGTCTTGGGCCATAGCAAGTGAACTGTGGAAACATAAAAAATGTAGGAAATTTGTATCTCTTTGTTTTTGAGATTGCCTAAGGGGAAAGGGGGTTTGTGTATTATTTTTATAATGGATCAAAACAGCAACAGCAAATTCCCTTCAGTCTTATTGATTTAAATTTGGTAGCCAAGGGAAACAATCAGAAGCAGTAAGTAGAACTGGTTCTTTTGTTTGCTTTAATGAATAACTCTAAGCTCGCTTGATACACATGATTGTGGGTTTTGGCATGTGTAATTTATAATTATAGTGCAACTCTTCACAGTTTGGCATCTTTCAATTTTCTAGTTTCAGACCTCTGCCTGTGAGTGTTACACTATGTACCTATTTGCAGAAGGCTCAGAGTATATGTTAAGACAGTTTTTAGACAGCCCGGAAAGACACTAGGATAAACACAGCTATGTAGGCCTAAACAGATATGCAAAACCATAATCAACAAAGACTCTCTGTTTTGCCTTCTGTGTCTGATGGGTCCACATGTGTGAGGAGTCAGACATTCTGGCTCCTCTCTGGAGTCATTTCTGATACAGAAAGTGTCTGCTGGAAGAGCAACTGAACAATATGGTGTTTAAAAATGTATAAAATCATAATTTGTTTGGGAAAGCTAATGATGACATGAATTGCTGTACTAAATGGATTCCATATTACTCAGAATTTGCCTTCTGATAGTGGCTTATGGCAGACACTTTGGAAACTGAAAAGCAGATACATGTGAAATAATATTTTCATATCCTTCTTCCCTGAAGTCAGACTTTAAACTGCCCTACTTAGATATCAACTTAACCCTAGAGAATGAGATAAAATTTTCTTTTTAGTGTTCTTTTCTATCATTGTAATTTGGGATATCCTTACTATACATGTATGAATGTCCAATCCCAACTGACATAGGATAGACTCTTATAAGCACATCTTTGCATCTCCAGTACCTAGTGGCAGGAAGTTTCATAGTGTAATTGTGCACAGTGAAAGCATTTATTCAGTGATTTCAACTCCACCATCTTTCCTTTTCATTAGCTTTCCTTTTCCTCTTGCTTTGTGATGTATGTGGAATGGTAATATCAGATCTGACTTCTCTGCCATTTTAGTTTGGAATATGCCCTTTTCATGTTCTTTGTTATTTGCCTCTTTTCCAAGATAAACTGTCTAAGTCTTGTAGTCTCTCTTTGTGTAAGAGTTTCTCTATGCTTGTATTGCTTTTATTGTCCTTCTTTAGTGCAGTATATAGCATTCCAGAGGAGGCTGAATTAGAATGTATTGCACATCATTTTCCATTCATACCTAATGCATCTTAATGTGATAGCAGTGTGAACAGAGGGTCTCACTGAGCTTCTTATGTCACAACAGCCAGATCCAAACCTATAAGGAGTGCATATAGTTTAAACTCTTTCCTTCCATTTGCACTTCTTTGACCACTGCCTATTCACTCGGTGTGGCAAAATTCCCCCAGCTTTCTTCATGGCTTTCCCTGAATTTGATCTGTCTCTTGCAAATACTGCTGCTTCATTGTTCATCCACACTGCCATTAATAAAGATATTAAACTTTGGATTGAGTATGAAACCTTAGGGCATTTTACTGGTCAATACATTATACTTGTCACAAATGATTAGCTTGTGAAACTGTGATGCTTTTGGATCATTAATCCTTTTTAATGTTTACCTTGTTACTGTATTTTATTGACAACAGACAAACAATATTTCTTGTGCTATGCACAAATTTTACTAAATACAGGGAGAAAACTTAGAACAAAAACTACTCACTAATCCTTTTTTGTTAAATCCCTTTTTACTTGGAGCAATGTTGTTAGTTTCATCAAAAGGAAATAAATTAGGTTTTCTGTGCTGAAGCCAGAGTGAAAATTTCACTCAAACATGGCAAACATTCAAACAGAAATCATGTCTTATGACTGCACATTAGTACTGCTGTTGCCCATTCCCTATAAAATCCTGCTGATGGTACTAGATAACTCTAGCTTCAGCGCAAGCTCTGAGTTTAGTTTTTTTCCTTTATTCTATTTGGGAGGTTAAGACCAAATATGAGCCCAGAGGACCCTGTTCATTGCTGTTGGAATCTAATGAGTACTAGCTAGGTTATGGGTCTCTTAAATTATCAAACAGCTCCACAGCCTAACAGTGCCACCTGTTTTTAAGAGGAGTTCTTTTGAATCCTGAATTCCCCTGAAACTAGCACCTATATGCACACCTCATTCCTGACAGATGAAAACTGAGGGCTCCCACTCTCTGAAAATGCACTAAAGCAAAGACACTGTTTGCATACAAACTGTCATAATGCCTTGTGATCACCAGAAAGGATTTGTAGTATTCTTTCCCTTTAGAATTAAGCTCCAACCCTTAGATGGCACAAGGAATGATAGGTATAATTTTGTCATATGTAATGACAAAAATCCTGTATTTCTCTTCTGAAGAAGAGGACAATCCTCTTCCCTGAGGGTATCCTTTCATATCCTCTCAGCGGGGACCCAACGGTTTTCCCATTGCCTTGCCTTACTCTAGTAAGGTCACTTAGCTTGCCCTGTTGCACTATTACTCACATAGACAAGTGCTTATTGTTGTAAAGTCACTGCTATTTCCAAAGGAGGGTAGGCAAAAGGAAGTACTGGATGTGGAATGCTTATAGGGCATATGATAAAGGTGCCATTTAAAGAAATGCCCTATGAAGGACCTTGTCTGGTTCTTCTTCTAAGACAGTGAAAATAAGTAAACCTTTATTCTAATTGGAATGCAGCAGATTGGTGTTCCTGGATTATCTTTTCTATAATCAACAGAAGAGGTGACCTGACAAGGCAAAGAAGAGATGTTTTTAATTCTCTTGATGGACTTCACAGTCTCTTTCACAAAGAATGAACAGGCTTAACCCACCCTGATCCTTGGCGAGTGAAGTGAACCTAATAGTCCTCTCCCAGCCTTTTGCCTCACTAACGAAGCTGTTTCTGAGTCTGAAGCCTGGTTGATACTGAAGGGTTCCACTGACTAGATGGGGCTGTGATGCCATGTATGGGCTTGTTGGGACAGATGTGTCACTGCTGAGGCTTCATGGCTTTTCTGCCCTTTTGATCTGTACTGAAATGCAAAATGCATGTGAATAGAAATTCTTGTTAACAGGCTCCTTGTCACCTGCTGTATCTTTTGCAAATCAAGACAAAGGGGAAGGCATTTAGAAACTGGTTATTTCAGTTAACTGTTCCTTAATGACTGTTTCAAATATAGCAGTGCCTGAACTTTTGATATATTATCAGTATAAGATTCCAGATATTATTTTTTCTCAGAAAAACTAGAGGAGTGATTATATGTCTTATTGTTGGTATCCTTTAGATATTATCAGATATCACTTTCTAACCAGTATGAATTAGGCTTTAATATTTAGCCATCTATCCTTCTTATCAATCATGCAACTTTAAAACAGTGGTTTCTAATGATACTTTTCTCAAGTTTGTCTTTCACCTTTTTGGATAGATAAAGTTGGTGCTACAAAGCCGAGTTTTACACCTGGTGACCACTTAATACATTTTCCTTTTTAAGGCCAGTGAGTAGTCCACACCTGCTTAGTTTCTTTCTTTCTCATTAATGAGATAATGACGCATTCTGTTGTGGCTCCCCCACCCCTCAACAAACACTGTTTTGAACTGGATCATCAACCGCAATGAGCTCTGTTCTAAATGAAAATTACCTTCCAGGTGTTGAAATACATTATCTCACTGCAGTGGAAACAAAGATAGAGGTAGTTGGATTGTAGATAATGTAAAACCCAATAAACTGTGCTGTAATTAGACAATTCCATTTCTACAACTGGGAGTCATATGGATTTAAGAGTAACCAAGACAGGGCAAGAAATTAATAAACACGTTGGGAGTGAGTAAAGGAATGTTGAATAATGTCTAACCTAAGATAAAAGAAGAGAATAAAGATTTTAATGGTGCCAGAAGGATACTGCTTCTCCAGGATGTCTTTTGTGCCAAAAAACAGTACACGGAGAGCTACTTCTAGAACAGGAAAGGTCATTCTGAACTTGCAGAACAAAACCAAGTCCAAGTGTTTAGTCTCATCTATTCTATGTACTTAACAGCAAATTAACCTTTCTTTATCGCTCCTTCTCCCAGTTGTAAAGTTTGGATGATTAGGCTTTTGTAAAAGGACTTTACAATATTTGAATGACAAATATGGTGGGCTCTTTTAGAAAGATACAGCCATTTGGGGATTTTATTAGGTACCCAGGTTATACTTTCTTGTGTTTAGTCAACACACCAGCAAATTAATAAAATTATGGGTTAAAAATTAATATTTATGTTAAAAAATTACAGATATAATATGGTCCTAGTTCAGCTATCCCTAGCTGCTATCAAAATCTATGTGATTTCATAAACTCTTTCTATTAAGTAGGATCGCATCCAAAGGGTTGAAATAATGAAGATAATAAGGATTTCCAACAGCCTGGGAGTGCTTATAAGCAGTAAGTAACATTAATGCCAATATCCCCTTAGGCAGGTGAAAATGGAATTGTAACTGGTGTGATGAGAATTCAGTATTGCTAATAAATTCATGTCAAGGTTCACTCATGTCTCTGACTATGTAATACAATTTATATGTATTTTTTTATTTATTAGTGGCTTCAAATATAATTCATCTTTCTCAAAAGCAAAGAAAAATTTTAACAAGATATTGTAAAAAAGTGATCAGGGAAGAGTGAATCTTGAAGAAAGCAAATAGAAACTTATCTCTTGGTAACAGTATTCAGCAAGTGATTTTGTTGTGGGTTCTTTGATACTATATACATGACATTCAGTTTGTGATGTACTGTGTGAGCTGCATGGATATACTGCTATGGCAGTGTTGGATCTTGGATCAGATGGCACTGGAATCCTACATCATTGCTTGGTGCTCTGCATTCATGTTTTAATAATACTAAGGTTATTGGGCTATTTTGCTGACAGAGTTGATATGAAGCAGTGCTTCAATTCCTTCAGTTCTTCTTTTCTCTCATGCTCCTTTTGAATCTCCTTGGTAAAGTGAATCTGCAGAAGAGGGGACAAGTCAATTCAATATGTCTGATGAGCACAGACAGCTCTGCAGTAGCACTAGGACATCACATTCTGTAATTGTGAAGTGTCAGGATCTGGACCAGAAAAATCTTTTTTCGTGATTCACTCTGATGTTCCCTTTCAAAATATGATATGTGAAACTGCAGCTTTTATTTCTTAGGTTCTCTGAGGCAAGAGGAAATATGTGAAAATAGAGGGCAGGTACTTGTGATCTTTGCCCTGCTGCACATTTAGGTCCATACAGAAGAGTTTACAGTGATATCTGTGCAACTGTATTTCTGGACTGGTTTCAATAACCAAAGCTCTAGGAAATCAATACAACAATCAGTATTTTTATCAACTGAGAATCTGTTTCATAAACCAAGTGATATTAAGCTCAGGATTATAGGAGAGCTGTGAATGCATTTTGAATTATACAAATATATGCAGTAGTGCAAATATATGCATTAAAGTAGTTATCCTTATAATTTCTAATATTCTATCTATATTTTGCAAATTATTTGTTTGAATATATTTTTTTTGAAGTTCAGAAGGACTTATGATTTCAGAGTCTGTCCAGGGCACACTGTTTCAGTGTCTTTCATTAAGTCCTGCTGCACCACTTTGAAGCATGGACAAAATGCCAAAAAAGTCATAAAGCATAATGATTTTCCATCAGACTAGGCCAAGTGGGATTACAAGCAGAGCACCTGAAGCAAATGCATTGCATATTGTATACCAGGGAAAGCACTTTTTGGCTTGCCCAAATTTTTCAATAAAAGGCTGTGTTTAAAATTCATTGACAGCCTCTCCTGAAATCTGTACTAACAGAAATGTTGAGCTGTGTTTAGCAGCTCATCTGAGCTTGTAGAACTTCAGCTCAACCTAAGCAGGTGCCATGGGAATCTCCAAGCCTGAGCATTGCACAACAGACCAGATCACAACTCACCCAATACCTCCTCACTAGGCAACACCTCCAGCACGGCCACCTGGGGAGGGGGACAGGAATTCTGCTGTGTGTCTGAATGCTGACTCTGGCTTGTGATGTTACTTCATCTGAGCACAAGGGGCTCATTCTGCTCTGGGCTGCACTGTTAAAGCTTATTCTGCTTTGGGCTGCACTATTAAAGCCTATCCTTTTCTCACATTGGGAAAACGTTCAAGGCTCAGTTAAGAGAACAGCTGACAGTTGCTAATTTAATGTCTTCACTGTGACTCTTATCTATCACCATGACATCCTCATCATGCATTCATCACTTACAGATTTCCAAGTTTGTAGAAATGTCTTTGTCATATGGGTGCATGTGCAGATATTCAAGGGGTCCCTAGCCATACCCAGGATCCTGCTGGGAGCAGCAAGTATTCCATATCTTCTGGTTTCACAAGGGGGAAAATCACCTCATCCATACCAGTAGCAGTAAGCCATTGTTGCTGCATCACAGCAGTTGGTGAGATAAGATAATTATGAAGTATTAACAGAACACATGCAAAATTAGTTGTAGCTCGCAGAAGGAAAGAGAACTCAGGAAACTATTCACAGTATTAATTTCCAGCCAACTCTGTCACAACTGCAGAGAGAGAAAATGCTGATAAAGTGTGAATATGTCAAAAAGATGCAAAAGGAAGAAATGATCAGTTGAAATCAGTAAATATCCAAATAACAAATATTGTAGACTGACATGTTCAGATGTCACACAGCTGTAAAGCACTTTTGTTTCTGGTGCATGCATTCATACACAAAGTTCAATTGTAAGGTGAAATCTGGAACGAGTTCTTTTGAACTCACCCATTCCCTCAAAATCTCCAGAACTTATTGATTATACGATTCAGTTTTATTGCATAAATGTAATAAAAAAAAATCAGTCCAGAAATCTTTCCATGATGTTGCACTGTATGTATAGAGGATGCTTGCTTGCGGATATAATACTTCCCACACATTGACAGCCACACGTTGAATGGGCCTCTGAACTTGTGCTACACCAGTCACACTACATGCATTATGATATTAAGAGCCCCTGCTAACCTAGGAATTTCCATAAAACCAGGCAGTATTCAGTCCAAGCAGAAAACTCTATTTTAAACTATGCTTTTTGTTGTTTTGTTCATTTGTTTTGTTTGGGGTTTTTTAGAATAAGATGTTCTTGGCTTTGTACCTTCTGTAGGCAGGATGTTTTGATTTATATTACAGAGGTTAAAATTGTGTAAATTAGGAGATTTTTGAATCATCCAAACTATTTGGTTATTAATACATTTTATGTGAGGGTAAAACAAATACTCCATTGACTAGGAAACCAGTTTGCTCTTTCTAATCCAATGTGAATCTAGTGCCACATGGGAGTTCTTAATTTCAGTTAATTATCATACTTGAGAACCTTTTGTAACTCAGTGCAGAGATGCTTTCCTGGATTTTTAGCAAGAAGAAATTATAAGATGCCCAGCAACTTACAAATATTTTGCTTGGAATTTTCACTGGGATTCACCAAAGGACTACTGCAATCGGTTAGATGACCACTACATTATGCTTATAAATGTGGACTTTGGATAGTACTTATATAAACTTTATATAGTTTATATAGTATTTATATAAACTTTATTTTGCATGATTCACTGACTTACTACTCTGTGAAATGATCAGAAAAAACATTTTGAGAGATGAGATTTTTGGCCTTACCTCTTTGTCCTGGTTTCATTGCACTATTTCAGTCCACTTCCAAATAGCACATTGTAGAATAGAGCACTTCAAGTAAGCCATTTGACAAACTAGTTAAATATCTTTAAATGGGTGCATTTTTAAGTACATTTGAGAAATTTAGCTTGAATTATCTCGACATGTAATATTGAATATGTAACACAGGTGAGTAAAAATCCATATTGTATAATTAAATGAATAAAGCATGGAAGTTTGTAGATGGAAGAAGGACACTGAAGAACAGCTCTGAAATATCCTCTGATTAGTGGTTTTGGTGACAACTAACAAATTATCTAAAACATTTCATATAGAGGCCAACAAAATTTGGGATAGGTGATTTTTATTCTGTTTAGCATACATTGTAGAAGAACTGGTGTAAATTCTCTTATTATTTGGTAAATTCATCTTTTTGTGTCTTAACACTTGACAGTGTTCTCTAATCATAAAATACTCCTCCTACTACTTCTTCACCAGATGGAATAAGAATATGGGAATAACTATTAGAGTACTGTTATGTCCTGTGCAAAGTGAGAGAATGATACTTGTGGAAATATTGCTTCATTGTGATGAAGAAGAGCAGAGAGATAATGTTTTAAGGAAAGCATCATGGATAGTCTACAACCTTCCTGCACTGTTCTTACTAAATGGGTCTGTTACAGAATGGTTAGTATGCAGAAAACATTGAAGAAAGATGTTTTGACCCACATTTCAGAACTGATAGTCCCTGAGCAGTTATGTTCACATGCAACTCACACGTGTGCTTGTACTCATGTGCAGGATGTGTCCCTAAGCTACAACATAAAGCATTTCCCTTATCTTTTCCTGTGGATTGTGTATGCATAATGCAATGTGTTCTTGAAAATGTGTCTAACAACACTACATGCCTCATGCCTCAGGACAAAGAAAAAGAAGAGCCCAGTGCTGTAGTGTTTGAAAATAAATCAAATTATTTATAAGGAAGATTGAGGGCAAATTATTTTCTCCAGGTTTTTTAGCATAAATCATTCTGCTGAATTTAGTTGTGATACTGGTACAATTTCTTTTTGTCTTTCAGCTGCTCTGTAGCCATTTCTGAATTTTGTTCAGATGAACTATTTTCAAGTGTTCTTTTGAGAGAGATCATAATCTAACAGAAGGGGAAATAAAGGCAGCTGGCTAGACTCTTCTTCAATAACCATGGCCAAGAAAGTCATTAAAGCAAATTAAAAACCAAACATGGTTTTCTCACTTCTTTACTAAATGCCACAGTTATTCATCTCTGAAAATGGACAAACACAATCTCAGTCAAGCTGTCATTATGAAGAGGAATGGACAAGTTATAATTTGAATGCTAATCAAATTCTTATTTATCAGTCTCAGCTGTGCTGGGTTGGGAGGCATATGCCAACAGATTTATCAAACATTTTGTCTTCCAAAGAGAGAAGTCTATGTTTGCTTGTCTTCTCCATAAGTGACTTTTAATGCTCATTATTAATGAAAGACAAAATAAAATGCAATAAAATGAAAAGACTGGTCTTGCTGAGGGCACATTTTATGACACAATATTGACAGAATGGCTGTGTTACATCTGAACAGAAAAGATTTGATGGTAAAACTAGTCTATGATGGAGAGGGTTGCAGATTTTTGACATTTGCCTGAGGTACCTGATGACAGGAAAGAATGATCACAAGGATGAGAAAGAAAAAGGTTTAGTAAATTCCTTCAAGATGCATAAAAATGCTTTGAAATTGGAGTGTTTTATTGATTTATTTTCTGTAGTGTCACTCCAAATTCTATCTGAATATCTGAAACTGCTGGACAGTTATTTGATATTATGTCTAGTACTCTCTCTTGAGATTCCCATGTCTGTCTTGTTTTACAGTGAAGTTCCTGTAAAACATTCTCTTTAGCTTTTGCTGTACTTTAATTCAATCTGTTACCTTATGGGACATTGTTTTGACATTCTGGAGGTTAAAAGTAGTTGTGATATGTCATTTGGAAGTGCAACGTGTCTTGCAATAGGTAAGCTTGTTAACAAAAAGCAGGGAAAAAGAACAAGGAGAGGGGTACAGTGGGGTGGTGAGGGCAGTGCTGGGGCTGTCTTTGGCTTTGTGATGAGGTAGTGTTGCCTGTTTCCTAGTCCTGCTGCCCTGGCAAGAGCAGGTTGTTTAAGTCTACACACATTCAAAGCCTTAAAGATGGCTTAACAAAGCAGAGCACACTGGCAGCTGATGTGATTTGGCAGCTGATTTGTGATTTGTGACATGGATCAGAACTGTTTACCCCATCTCTGCTGTCGCTGTGTTGCAGCCAGAGTGGGGTGGTCCAAGTCCTGGGCTATTAGCTCTCTCCTGTATATAATTATGTGGTGGTGTTCAGGACTCTTGAACCTTGGGAACGTAAGGTGCTGAGTATAATGCACAATAAACATGTAATAACAGTGTCTTGTGCTTTGATTACTTCGTGTCCTTTGAAGATAATCCTTGTTTCTGAGTCCAGATCCCAGATATGAATATATTGATGAGGTGGTAAGTGTATAGCAAAACCATTTCTGCATGATCTTCACTGTGAAAGTGGTGAGGCACAGACACAGGTTGTCTAGAGAGGCTGCCCCATACCTGGAAGTGCTCAGGGCCAGGTGAAATGGGGCTTGAAGCAACCTGGTCTAGTGAAAGGTGTCTCTGCCCATGCAGAGGGGTTGAAATGAGATCTTCTTTCAGGTCCCTCCCAGCCATTCTATGATTTTATGGGGCCACTCCTGTGTCTCCTGTGCATCTTGTTCACAGCCCCTTAGAAAATATTGTTTCTTATTGTTTCTAGAAAAAATTGGTCAGCATTTGTTTAAACGCTTTACTGATGCTAATAGTCAATATTTTTAAAATCGACCTCTGCTGCTAACATAATTGACTTTTTAAAAACTTATTTGCTTTTAATAAATATATTAAACAACTTTTCTAATGACCATTTTGCTATCTCAGATCATGCTGAGGATAGGCTGCTTTTTATCTTTGCTTTTCAAGAAACAACCTTGCCCAAAAACTTCTCCACATTGAAAGAATGGATTTTAAGTGGTGATTTCAGGATATGGCATGTGAATAGGTGGCATTAATAACTATAGAGCAGTGTTTGCCTTTCTGGGCTAGCTACAGAGATTTTATGGGTCACCAATATTGGCTATTTAGGAGAAAAGAAAGCATTGATTTTGTGCCATAGTTGAAGTTTGCCTTGCTTTTGGAGCTTAAGCCTAACCCAAGTACAATGAGGGAAGGAATATAATGCCTTTGGTTCTAGTAGGAATTAATGTTTTAAAGTTTACAGGTTCCGTTTCTTATGCGATATCCCCATTGACTTACATGTAGAGATCAGAATGATTTACAATCACTGTTGGACTTTAGAATGATTCCCAGAAGTCTAAGCCCAGTAGTAGTTCAATAAGCCACTGTAATAAGATATTTTATTATTATGGCTTTGAATGTCCTGCAGTGTACGGTAATTCAGATATAAAATAATTAAAGGCAATTACAGGCCATTATAGTAAGGATTACTTTGTGCTAATGACAGACTGTTTGACTCAAGGAAAAATGCTTCTAAAGTCATTCAGGGAACATGATGCCTAGCCAAGGTGGGAAAAAGAGCACAAGTCTGAAATTTGAGTGGGAAGAAGCCTAAAAAGTTAAGGACTTTTTCCTTCATTTTGCTCTCCCTTTCTTTAAGTATCTCTCCAAACTACAATGAATCTTATAATTAATTAAGCACATTATTCATTAAAGGTGTTCAGTAAACCACAACAATAACGTACAAGTTTACTTCACAAAAGTGTGTTTCTCAACACATAAGAAAAGACACAATGGTTTGTGTTTTGCTGCTGATTTTTGATAGAAGTTTTATTAAATGCCTAAAAAACAATAACGCTAAACTTACAACTCTGTCAGCAAAATGTTTTTAGTAAAATAGATTTTTTCTTATTTTAAATACAATTCGGCAACCGTCACAAGTCTGTCAGGAGAGAAGGCACTCTTCTTAGACTGCTTAAAAAAATTTGTATCACAGATATTCCAAGTCTTGAACACTTGGGATTACCTAATTTGTATTATGTTTGAAAAGAATACATCATTCTGGTGATATCACATCTATCCTTGTGTGAAAGAAACAAAACACTCTAAGACTCTGAAATTCTACAGCACAGTCTGACCTGTAGAGGTCAAAGGTAGAGAAGGACACAAGAGCTGGCAAAACATGAGCCACCAGTTATAAATTTGGTAAATTGTTAATTACTTTATGCATAGCTGAATAAGACCTACCTACCAAGTTACAGCAGTACTATAGGTCTAATAGTAGTAGAACATGTCTAATAGGATTGTCTAACTGCTGTTTCTTCCCCAAGAGACCCTCAAAAGTACAGATTGTGCCCAGTATGTGCAAGCTTCTTTTCAGTCCACTTCAAATTCTTATTGCACTTACTGCTGGTCACTGCACTTGACTTTTTCTTATTTGTAGAGAAGCCTGTATAGAAAAACATGCGAACAAATGTAAAATGGGTAAACATTTTTTTACATACAACTGCTCACGTAAGGTATTCCATGTCATGCAGTTGTCCTTCTGAGATCCACAGCTCTGTCTCTCACAACAGATACTCTGTGAGAAGCCACTCATAAAGTTCTCCAAATAAGTGATTTTCTCTTTTATAGGTAAACATGAAAATAAGCAGTTTTGCAAATATCCAGCAGGAGAGTTGTACAAATGTTAGTGCATCCAACTGCATTAATATATCACCATAGAAAAGAATTCAGTTTTACCAAGCGGAATGCAAATAACATTGCCAGAACCTCACCCTACATTGATGCTGGAGGAAAACAAGGGTTTTAACACATAAACATTAGAAACAAAGTAAAAAAAAAAATTTGTTAACCCATGAAGAATGCAAATCTTAACATAGTTTTTATGTGAGGCATAAAGACAAACATTTAAATATTCTTTTTATGTGAAAATAGGCAGTTTTCCAAGTGATTTCTTTCTAGCAGCCTTAAAATAAAGTGACTACTTCTCCTCTGAGAAGTTTTTAAAGCAAAAATAATAAAAGCTAATCCTGCAAATGGGCTGTAATTGTAAATTTTAGCAACATTTTTGAATAGGACCTATGTATGGAATTCTCTCTGGAAACTTTTTACAATCTCAAAAGCAATAACCCTAATTTCCAATGTGATGTGTGGTATGAATGACTGACACCTATGGCATAAAATCCTTTCTGTATCCATATTTTCTAAGCTGCAAGGACATTGCAGAGAGTGGTAAATTCAGAAACTTCCAGAAACTGTTATTTAGAGCTTAGTAAAGTTGAAAGCATAAGAAAGAAAATTGCATGCATACAAAATTTTAAGTAATTAAGACTATTTCCAGGACTTCTTAGTGATGCTCCATTCATCTAATGTTGGGCACTACTGTAGAATGTTTATTTGCAGCAAAATCCTGTACATCCTAATATCTGTTCAGGATTTAATTTGATCTCTTGGAAGGGAACAGCATAGCCACTCATTATGGATATAAATATAATAAAACTTACGCTGAGGTGGAAAGAATCAGTTTTACTAGTTTTATATATGAAAGGATGTGAAGCATTATCTTACTGAGTCAAAAGGCAATACATGTAAACTATTTACATAGTCACTATGTCAACCACAAAATCTCTGTCCTTAGACTGTGATACCAATATACAATTCCTACAGTAATTCTTGAGGCAATCAGTGTTCTCAGAAAATCCTTCCCTTATTTTGTAGAGCCACAAGTCTGGAAGCTGATTCTTTTCCCTTCAGCTGAAGAAATGGGGATGGGAAGCAAATGCTTCATTCATTGCTGTTCCTGATGAGAGAATGAGTGCTTTTCACAATAATCACAGCTAAGAGGAGGCTGAAGTAGGTGAAACCATCTCTTTAGATCTGGCAAATTTTATATCTTCAATTAGATTTTGACTTCCCTACCTTTGCTCATATGCAAAAGAAATGATGTTTTTCTTTACTCTTTATTGATTCAATAATAAAAAAAAAAAATCTCTTTTAAAATAGATTTCTAAAATGGTGAACCAAACATTATAGTGCTGCATTTATTTTGTTAATTTGATACCTATTTGTCTTAGCATCTTTTTTATATTAGGTTGCTTTACAGTGTTAAAAGCAGGGCTAAATAAGCTTTGAAAAACCTATTCTTAAATTGATAACTGCAGGGTCTCTAGTGAAACTCTCCAGGTTCTTCTGGCTTACACTTGATTTGCTTTAATAAGGGTTATGGGGAAAGAAAAACTATTGAAACTCCATTTTAAAATGCCTGGCAACAGACAGGTGGAAAAGACTTAGAATTACTATTTTTCATTACTGAGGGCCCCTTAGGACTGCACTGGAAAGAATCCTGTCTGCCCCAGATAAGAGTCTCCCAGCAGTTTAATGTGCCAATCAGTTGTGCTCAGCAGCCCGGAATCATCATATTGCAGCTATTGAATAGTTCCAGACCATATGCTCAGAAGGATGGGAAATGTGATATGTGTCACACTTCCAAAGAATGATGATGGAGAGCATTAATATGCTGATGAAGAAGGAAAAGAAAAAAAGGAGACGAGAGAAATCTTGAGGAAGCAAACCCACCTGTGTTACTGAGCCTGACAGATATGCTGTACTAACTCTTCCATGTCGTATATAATTATAAGTTTGAGTTACCATGAAGTCTATATCACACTGAATTACTTGGTCTCTTCCTCTTTTCTCTTCTGCCAATATGTTCTCTCTTTTGATTTTTCAGGCAGAAAAGAGTTAAATCGTAGTCCAAATGCCTACAAAAGAAGCAAAGAGAATTTTATCCAGCTGGTAGCCTGAAAACTATTTGTGTGCATTTGGGGTCTAATTACTGTACCACACCTGAGTGATGGACCAAGTATTGCTCCATTCATATTAAATAACACACTAGTAGCTTGAAGGAGGAATGATAATGAAGGTTCTGAGAAAATGGAAAAGCAGTAAGAAAATGCATTTTCATATGCATTTCATCCTTTCTAAAACAGCCACAGTGATATCCTCATGTGACATACAGTATGGTAGTGGACAGGTAAACAAAAAACAAGTCACAAGGAGCTGATCTTCTTGCCAGCTCTTTTGGGGTGCCTCACCCAGCAGCCTTTAATGCACAAAACTGTAGTGCAAACTAAGAGTTGGTATAAACAGCTGAAATTCCAGTGATGTCTATTTTTACCATGGACAATTTTCATGCCTCTCCAATTATTTATAAAATCTACTAAGCTGTATATTGGAGCAGAAACACAATACAGGAAGAATTACAGGTTTATTGTTTTAAAGAACTGAACTAAACATCAAGAAACAGCTGTGCAAATGAGATCCTTTAATCTATTAGAAAGACTGTGCCCTTTGAGGAAACAGAGAATTCCAAGTAACCCACAGAATATTTTTTAGTTGAAGCTATCCATACCAATGTCTTAAAGGATATGTATGTATTTAACGATCTTCTCTGATATCATTACAGAAATAATTTTACATAACATAGACACAGATATACTAAATTTACCAGAATTGTGAGCCAGAATGGCTTGTACAGTGTGCTTTTCTAGAGAGCACTGAAATCAAGTTCACAGATTCAGGCAGCTTTTAAGAACTGAGTTGTCTGCAGGCTGAATAGAGGTCTTAGTTTGGGAGGATACTCACATTTTCCTTTGTCATTGTAACAAAAGTCACTGATTAACAATGCATTCAATTGTTAGGAGATAAATTACAGGATTTTTCACATTTATTCTTTTTAGTATCATCCCTTTGACTTACTGATTACTCATGAATTTTCCTTAGTACTTTTCTATATTCCCAAATAAAATTTATGTATTTTGTTTCAATCCATATGAGGTAAAGTTTCAGCCTAGTGGAACTCAATTAATATTGGCTCTGGTTTTATAGAGAAGAGTACAGATTATTATTTTTACATATAACATCTTAATGTGAGGCAGATTCATTCAAAGCAGTGCCTCCCTCTGATTTATGTTCATTAGGATTTGATTATGATTCATAAAGGAGATGCCAAATTGCTGGTTTGGATCAAAATCTTGTACAAAAAGCCTGCAAAAGAATAAACTTTGTGTGTTTTGGCTTTGGTTTTCTTCCTCTTCTGAACTGGGCTTGTACAGTTTAAGAGAGAGAGTTGAGTATGTCCATTCTGTTCCTTAAAATTTACAATACTGTCATTAGAACTTAGTTACTTTTAGTGACCAACCAGATATGGTGGGTTTATTTTTATGGATTATTACCAGAATAATTATTCTCTATTACACTGACAGATAAAAGGCACTGTAACTTTCTTCAGTGCACACTGCATGTCCAGGACGTTATGCTGTCGCCATTGGTGTTACTGAGGAAATATTTTGCCTCTCCCATTTCATGTTTTCTTCTTGAACTCTAGTATTGTTTTATGAGAATATATTTTTAGTTTGCAGGGGGTGAAGTTGTCTATAACTATGAGTGGGTGGGAAAGAAATCAAGCAATAGAGTCTTCTACTTTAGACAGTTTAGAAGAAAAACCCAAGAAAAAGTAGGTTCTGTGTCTTTAACATATTCAGCAGTGTTTGCTTTTCTACTCAATTCCTCGCTTTCAGTTTTTTGTAGACTTCCAAGCTGAACTTTACTCTTGCATTGTCTCTGCTACTCTAGCAAATTTCCATTTCAAACCAAGGAAGAAACTATCTTACTAATTTCTAAATGGTTGTGTGTCTCCTGCGGACCTATATGATGGAGTCACCTGCCTTTCATGACCTGTACTTTCCAACATCTCTTATCTCATCAGGTACCTCTCAGAGATGTGAAAGACCTACTTTGAAAATGTCAGATGTTTCACCACTAAGTATATGTTTGTTTTTCTTACCACCTGGTACATATTACTGACTTAAAGTGAATTTTCAGGGTGCAGTTTGCAGAAATTCTTCAGCATGCTGGTGTGCAGGCAGACCTTCCCCACTGCATCATTTTGAGGTTGCAGTGTGTTCCTTTGTGCTCACTTCCACAGAATAAGATGGGTTTGGGTTTGGCAGACAGAGCAGTAATATTATGTCAGAATTTTTGGACTTTCAATCTGTGTGGCTTAAGATGTAGACCATGCAACTAGAAGCAAATATTCTTACATTCATTGACACTTGTTTATTGCAACTAAAAAAAATCTTATCTTTAGCCAGAGCAAATACAAGTGTTATACTTGCTGTAGTTAGTTCTTTAAGACAAAAGATTATGAATCTGACTATTAATAAGTGGAAACTATGCAAGTAGCTTGTGTGTTGTCAGGTTTTTCTGGAAAAATGATTAAAGGCATTGAATTCCAGATCTGATCAGTGCAAAAAGTAGTCTGGCTGTTGCTGGACCTGGCAAACATTTTCATCGGATTTGGCTTCAATCTATGGTGAGACATGTTTATAGAGATAATTTCTAAATGCTTCTGTTATTGAAAGGAAATTTTTATTCTTTTTGATGAAAAATGCCTGTCTCCAAAACTGCATTATTTAAATTTGAAAGAGAAAGCTGTTTTCTTTCAGCTCCTTTGAAAACTCTCTAAGAACCTTTCCTTGAATAAAATGTATTCTCTTTGATTCAAACAGGCCTGCATTCTGCACTTAATGAAGTATCATTGCAACACTACAGGTTTTAATTCTATTCTATTATCACCTTAGCTCTAATCCTACCAGAGCTTCCTGTGTGACTGATTCCTTTATTCACAATGTGGCTTTCTCTTAAAAAAAAAAAAAAAAAGCTGACCCAGAATTTTAAATTTATGGCACACTTGCTAAAAAGCCAGCTGCTTTACATAGCCCCAGGTAGCAGCTACTGAGCAGGGACACAGGTACCAGACACACACAGCCATGTGTTCGGGATCCCTTAGGGGCTGCATCCATGCCTTCCTGTTCATCTGAGCCAGAGTTATCATTATATTCTGGAGCCAAGAGTAGCAGAAGGGCCTTCATCTCCTCTCCTCTGTATTTGAGAGAAATTCATTACATTCACCCTCTGCACTGCACAGCTGCACAGAAATGGCAGACCCAGGGCTACAGATGTAAGTTAGGGAAACAGCAGTTTAAGGGAGCTGCTCTGTTCCAATCAAAATATCCAGACCTCGATGATTCTTCCCTTTTGGTTTAAAATAAATCTATTTGTCTGTATATTAAAATTGCAACATTCTGCCTTCCTTGCCCCTCAGTTCCTACTTCTCCTTGCTGCCCATATCTCATTGCAGTAGTCCATCTTCCTGAGCACTTTCTCTCACTTTTGACTTTGTGGGGAATATGGCTTGGCAAAAGACCAGTCATGCCTTTCTGCTAATTCCTTTTTCTGCTCTATTTCACCAGGGTCAGAAGTAAGTGTGATTATAGTAAGTGTAGTTATTGATATATTTTCTTCATTTTGATATTGGACCATCTAATTTGGCAGCTTTTGAAGTGTGTTGCCTAGCTCAGATGGTAAAACTTTTGTAGAAGGGTTGAGGTTTGTGATTGAAGGTGCCACTGAAATAACAAATAAATGAATAAAATTCAAACTGTTCTTGTTTAAAGTTGGCTCGTTATTTAGTCAGAGAATTGAGGGACTCCAACAGGACACAGTAAAATTTTTTGGTCTTGTTTTGATGTTGCTCTAGGTCATCCTAGCTTAGGGTTACTTTGTGAATGTGAAATGAGACATTAAAAGAATTAGTGGACTATGTTGTCATTTTTTTCTTCTTAAAAAGAGTAGTGAGTGGAGTCATTCCTCTATTTACTTAATTTTGAGGTAGTATGACTTTTTAGTTTTTCTTCCTATGTGGAGATAGGAAGGACAAACACTGTGACCAGAACATTAATGCTCAGAGATACAGATTATTTATTCATTCCAATTTGGGAATGAGAGCAATCAAAGCAGCAGTTTAGTCCTTCTACGTAAAAGGCACAGAATTGCCCACTGAGGTATGCAACTGTGTTGTTTTAGGAGAGACACACCTTTGCTTTTCAGTAATTGTGTGCTTATTCTTTATTCTTTTGATTATAGAGTCATATTGATTTAGATTAGATTTGGAAGGGAAACAAAGCTTCAAGGAAAGATAGCTATGACAGGCATCAACAGAGTGCTAAATATATGGAAGTTTTCTGTGACATGCAATGAAAAGCTGCACTGGTCTGTTGCCTACTCTTCATCTCCCATTTCTAACTGCTTACATGCTTTCTTCCTTCAGGAGGTACTTTTTCTTAGTCTGAAGTGTTCATTCACATGAACAGTTTGGACAGCTGTGGATCAAACTGAGTACTAGGGGTAGATAAGATCTGCATCCTATCAGCCATTTTTTCAGCTACTTGACCAAGTGTGAGATAGGCAGGTGTTTACAATATCTGGCAAAATGGATAATGGAATAGGCATCTTTAGACTCTGAAAAACAGCTGTCTGAAATGGTAATGTTATTTTGTGGGATAGCTTGTTCGTATGGGCGGAAGGGGGAGTGCAGGCATTATCAAAGGTAAATTTGTTTTAGTGCGTTCAGTATTGTTTAAAAAACATTTTTCCCTCACAAATAAATTGCATATGGATGAGGACTTATATTGTGACGTAGATGGTTTATATTATGGTGTACACATTCTTGACTCTGCTCAACACTACGCCTGATAGGAGTGTATTAAGCAAAGTGACTTTGTTTTGTTTTTCTCAGAAAGTTACAATGACTATGGTAGAGTTTATTTGTTTCTAGATAGAATCATAGAATCAACTGGGTTGGAAGTGAGTTCAAAGATTATCGAGTCCAACGCTATCATCATTACTAGACCATGGCACTAAGTGCCACATCCAGTCTCACCTTCAAAACCTCCAGGGATAGTGAATCCATCACCTCCCTGGGCAGCCCATTCCAATGCCTGATCACTCTCTCTGTAAAAAAATATCTTCCTAATATCCAACCTAAACCTCCCCTGGCAAAGCTTGAGTGTGTGCCCTCTTGTCCTCCTGCTGATTGCCTGGAAGAAGAGACAACCCTCACCTGACTCCAACCTCCTGTCAGGGAGTTGTGGAAGGTGATAAGGTCACCCCTATAGAAATACCTTTTATTTTGAAACAGGGACAATGCTGATGAAAACAATTATGATTGCCTTGTTTAATAAAAATGATGCCTATGTATAGCAGCTTAAAATAATTCAGTCCAGGCTCCAGCTGAAAGGAAGAGCTTGAAATAAGATGTCTCAGTTGCTGCTGATTTTGTTTAAGAGAGGAAAGAAAGAGGGTCAGCAATATTTTCTTACAGTTCAAAAACTTATAAGTTTAAACATTATTATCTGTCTTGAAATTATTAAGTATCCTGTTATGGATTTACTACATAGTACCTTTGTAAAGGTACTTTATATATCTCATGTAAGTACTATGCCATGATAAAATGTGATTTCAAAAATAAACTAGTCTTAAGTGTTATTAGTTTAGGTAAACCTAAGCAGATGAATACTGTCTTTAAGGCAATGTTACTCTTTTGATGAAGCTCGAGACAGAGCTCTAGAAGGAGACGTAGTTAAGAACATAATAACACAAATGAAATTATCAAATACATAGCTTACATTATAAACTAGTGCAAACCCAAAAGGTGTTTTAAATTCTCTTGCTCAGAGATTTCTGAATGTAATTCCATACATTCTCATCAAGATAAAAATAGACTGTGTGGATTACTTCAAATAAGCCAGATTAGATACAGCTTAAATCTATTTTGCAAATATATTTAATTCTAATATATATCACCACTTGGTTTCCAGAGATATTTTGTTTGAGATTGGAGATAAAATTCAGTAAAAATGGTCAAGATGCCATATAGCGACAAGAAATGGTGTTTATTTCAGTATAACCCTGACATTTTTGTAATGAACACTTACTCTTTCTTTGGGGAAGGCTTAGTATATAATACTATTAGGCTGCTTGAATGTGGACAGCACAATTAGTAATGGTTGGCAAACCATGAAACCTGTGGCTGATTTCAGTAGCTAGAAGTTAATTGCTTACAACTGTGCAGGAGTGAGGGAGAGTTGCTGAGTGAAGCAGCTGGTACCAATGAGCCAACATCCACTCTACAAGTGTTGCAGGGGTTGGATTTCACCGGTTCTAGGCTGGCTGCACTGGCCAAGTGCTTGTTTGTGGTTGGAGTACATCTAATGTGCTCCTGTAGCTTCATCTCAGAAGTGCACAACTCTTGTGACCCAAGTCTGCTCCTTGGGATAACTACAGTATGGTAAATGGGGGCAATTGGGAGGTCCAAAACTAAACAACTGACATTGAGGTACTGTAAGAACACTCTTTGAGCTCTTTGATCCTACACCAGCCAGAAGGTTTCTGTTCTAAAGAGAGTGAAATTGAACCCTTTTTTCCTTCAGTGGCAGACATTTTATGTGAACAGAGAAAACTGATTTTTTTTTTACAGGGTTGAATGCCTGGAATTTATGTTTTGCAAAAATTAGTTTCCTGGTGTGTGTGTTTATTTGATTGGGAGGTTTTTTGTTGTTGTGGGTTTTTTTTCCTAGTTTCATTTAAAGTAGAAGAGAGAGATATTTTCAGGGAATTTTCCAGTGATTGTTTTGCTTCTATGCGAAATAAACCATATTAGAGATGTAGAACTATTAGAAAGAAGGGGAATGAGTTTGACAGAGTTGATTTCATTTCACATATGAACAAATATAATGGAGGCAAAAACTCCAGTGTGTTCTTCCTGGTTGTATTTAATATTGTTCAGTACAGAAATACATCACATCTTTGTCTATATGTGTTCTCCTCCTCAATCTTATTTTTCCAAAGCAATGTAATCTAAATGGTTCAGCATATTTTAAACTTTTAGTTAATATATTTTCAGTATTCAGAGTTAAGTTACCATTAATCCAGAAGCCAAAACCTTACCATGACCTGCCTCTGAGTGAATCAAAACATTTAGTGTAGATGACTCAAAATAAGACTTAGAAGAACTGTAGTAATAGTATAATTTGCTGTAACACTTCTGTATGGAAACAAAAACTTTCACCTGCCATCTGGTGGAAACAACTTGAAAAGCTCTAACATGTGAACCTCCTGACTAAGGACTACACCTGTTTTCTACTTGCTACTGATATAGAAATTAGTGCTGGCTCTATACAAAGAAGATATACTGTTATGTTGCTGACTCCCTTACTGTTTATGCTGCAAGAATAAGAATTTTTTGTCCTTTTTTGCTTCAGTATCAATAGGGTAGATGTTTCTTGTCATCTTGTGTTTGAGTTGTTGACTGCAAAATAATTTAACACAAGACTAGTAGAATCAGTTGGTTTGTAACACAGTAAAAATTACCATCAAAATATTTATAGGATAAACCATTTTGGTTTTGGTGGTTTTATTTTGGTGCTGTTTATGTGTGTGTGGGGGGGAAATAAAATGTTTTTATTCATTTTCTGTTGCAAACAGACAGAATACATTACTTTTACTACATATAGAAACTGTTTATCCAACTGACTGTTAACAGCAACAACAAAAGTCCCAGGTAATTTAATTTATTACTGCTCCATTATTCTTATGCAACCTTCTCAGTTCCAGAAAACAATGTACACATTTGAGCCTTTACCTAGAAGTTAAAAAGATCTCTTTCTTGCAGTAAGCATGAGAACTTTAACAGCCTCCTGAACACACCTGTAGATTAGATGAGCAGTGTTCACATTAAAAGGATGCAGGTGGTCAGGTCCTACAGCTAGTGTTTGAAACAGGCAGAAATTCATCCTTAATTAAGTTTATTTTGCTAGGCTAACTTTGAGTTTATGTAGTTAACGTCTTCAAACCTCTAGTCACATTTAGGGATCACTCAATTCTAAGATGTGTAGTATGTACTGCTGTAAGGTGTTCACTTCAACTTCAGAATGTTGCAGGTGTGAAAATGAGTTTTTCTTTAGAATTTGACCATGATCGTGTATAAAAAAGGTTTTTTTTTTCTGGGAGAAATAATTGTTAGATAGGGGAAAATATGGATAATTTGTATTCAGAATTGCCTGTCATTTGCATGAAGGGCAAACATGCTTAATTACTACAATTAAACCTCAAATCCATTTGCTTCTTCAAAACTCCTTGGAAGACTGGACAGGTTATTTGAAAATGTTGGTCTTATTGGTATGCTCATGTAATATTTTGGAATCAATTGTCTATGACACAGTGGGCTTTTTTAATAATTTTATATTTTCACTTTGAATTTGAAAGACTTAGTGAGCTCAGTAAAGGATTCCATTCTAGTGCTGACCCTGTAACTTAAGAATGAGGCATTGCCTGGATTATTCTTCTTCAATACAAATGAAACCTAAAAGCTGGTATAAATCACAAAACTGAAGGGCTTTAAATCAGAAGTTTTAGTTGATAAAACTGGATATCAAAAATCCTTGAAAATAAAAAATATTATCACAAGTAAATGCCACAGAAATATTTATTTTTAGAAGGCAAGATAGTAACATGACTTGTAGTAAGTATTATTCTGTCTTAAATTTTTTAATTCCTATGTTAAGTTGACAGGTTCGCAATTGATCATCAAAGTAATATTTATTAACTTTTCAGTGAAATTGCATTTAATTTAAATGACATTTCAGTGTATTTAATTAAAAAAAGAGTTATTTAAAACTATTGCATGCAATATTGCAGGGTAAGATATGTGATTTCCCTTGCAGTCCCTTTGCACCCCCACCACCGCTGTCAGATATGGTTTGTGTGGGTTTTGTTTGGTTTTTTGTGGGTGTTTGGTTTGGTTTTCAAATCAGCCTTTCACACAGACTTTTGCAATTCTGTACTATGAAAAAAAAATTACTTCAGTCTCTCTAGAGAAGGGTTAATAAAAAAATCCAGGCCTGTTGGAAGGGAATGCAGGTGGCTATTTATTTTGGTTAATACAATATGTTCTACATCATACATGAGAACTTAAATTATGAGAATCAGAGTAATTGGGTTCACGGTTTCTTCATATTTTCTTAAATAGAAATCTTCTACCCTTTATGTTCAGAGCATGCTCAGAGGAAATAACACAAGGCAGATATGACAAGAAAACATAAAAATGTATAGGTTAAACCCTCTGGGAGCTTTGGGTCTACAGTGATATTCAATCATGATATCTGCAGTACCCTAAATGAGTTCTAGAAGTTTTTAATACTCTATATCACCAAATAAATCATGGCAAATGACTGCAGAAGTTCTCTTTTAATCAGGAATGCTGCTATAACGAGCATTATAATCTTTCTTTAGAGTTATGCTTTTGAAAACATTGCAGGAGAAAGTTCTTAAACTTTGCTTTTAGGAGAAAAATTTCACTTAAAACTGGAAAATGGTTACTGCTGCCTTCATGTAGTTAAGTTCTAAGCGTACATTTCCGTAAGAAACAAGTAGCTGCCAGCTTTTAATTGTGATAGTCCCACAGCAGGGACAACAGCACTGTGTGCGTTTGGGCTGGTTCTCTTTGGGTACTTTTGCTAATAAAGGTTCCAGTTAAAGCAATTCTACTTTCATGTTGGACGAGTGAAAACAGGCAATAAAGCAGTGAGATTAACTTTCATGTTTTTACTTGAATTTGCAACTCTGACAACTTCAAGAATAAAAGTCATTTTACTGCGAAGTAAGCCAATATGGTCTGAATATCTTAGAGATAATGAACGTGAATCAACAGTAATTTTTGCACCTATTTCAACATGTCAGCCACTTCATAGTATAAAATAACTACAGTGGTAGCACTTAATTAGAGTTCATCTATAGTCAGGATTAATAAGGAATGTTGAATTTATGGTGTGTTAACTACCCACATTAATTTGCTATGTGAAAATGTGTGAGTCTGATTAGTTATCTCCTAAAATGGCTTTCTGTTTAGGCACTAGGAGTGTCCACATGGGAGCTTAACAGGAGTACCAAATACACAGTAGATTCACACTTAATCTACCAAATAGTCTTTAGAAAATAAATTCTCTTAGCCTTCAGAACATATTTCTACTATTTCTTGCTATTCCATCTCTTCTGAGAGACGGAAGTGTCTGAAGTCTGTATTGATCTCAATGCTTGTGTAAAGGTTTTATTTTTTTAAGGTGGTGATGTGGTTCTAGGAAGTTCAGTATTAAAAAGTTTGGCATTCTTTTCCCTGTCCTTTAAGTATTGTTCTAATAAACAGGGGATTCATTTTGGAGGAGATAATAGATCTTGAACTTGCCACTCTGCACTACTTATTAAACCATTCAGCCATTTTCAAGATGTTTAATAAATACATTTTTAAACATCATCAGGAGTCAGTGAAGTATTCCAGACTCAGAAATTATGCAAGCTCTAAACATGCTTAGTTCTGATTTCTCCAAATTGGAACTGAGACATCTGGGCACCTTTTGAACATGGAGGTTAATGATCCAGGATTAGCCCCAGTTACATTATGTGCAGTTTAACTTTTCTTGTACTGTAATTCATTATTTCAAAATAGCCTCACATCAATCATTGCAAACACCATTAACAGGAAAACAAACAAAAGACATCCTAAAGCCAGGAAACACAAAGCAAAGATAGGAAATGTAACATCAAGTTAATCCAGCAGATTTATAAAGGCAAACAACACCTGAGCTTGGAAAGTTTTTTTGTATCACTTCCAAAACAATGAAAACTTAATGGAAATGGAACTTTTTAGAATGCTTTCTACTCCTTCTACAACCTAATATAGTCTGTACCATTGATGCAGTAAATTATTAATCTAACTATTTGGCTTTTCCAAAGATCAATCCCTTTTACCTGAAAGGGATTATCCATTGTTAAAATGAATTTGACCTTAACTACAGCATAAAGATAGAAAATGGGGAGGAAAATAAAAATAGTGTTATTGCAGACATAAAAATTACACTGAAAAAGAACCCCCTTGAATAAATAATTGAAATCTACTTTTAGTTTTATTAGGTTTAGTCATCACAATCACTTCAGATTGCAAGTTAACTGTACTGTACAAGAGTTTGTTTCTAGTAAAAAGCTCACGTATTTAGGAAAGGTTTCGTGGAGACTTGTTGCTTAAAATGTTGTTACCACTTCTGTTTCCTCCTTCAGGACCATTAAGTAGCCATTAATTTGTAACATTGCTTCACAGCCAATATCTTGCAATGGATTTTTCTCATTAAATATAGTAACCTTAAAAATGAAACATCAAAATGCTATAATGTATTTTTCACTAAACTCTTTTGTTGTCTGTCTCAGCATGTTGGACTTGTGCATTTAAATAATTAATTTTCTTTTTCAAGATCTAGATATTATATTCTTTGGAGTTCATATTTCCACAGGAAAATTCAATTATTTTTGTAGCTCTGCAAGGTGTGGAGTGCACAATAACTTTGATAATTAACCCAGTGTTTGGCTGTGTATTGGAAGTGGTGTTTAAGGACTACAATTCAATTGCTATTTGTTGCAGTCTGTTTGTGATCTTAGAGCTGACTGGCTTTTTTTATGTGTGGTTGGTTTTTGTTGTGCTGGAAGTCCTGAAGCATCTTAAATTTGAGGCCAGTTTTTCATAACTGGACAACAAATTTTGGCATATTCCTAGGTTTCCTCACATAATTAATGCATGTGCATGGTGTAAATGCTAAGTAGCATAATTATAATGTTAAATAAATATTTTTCACTGAATGTAGCACTAAAAACTAAGTTTGACCTAGCTTCATGCAGTTACCTGGTAGATCTAGGAGCGAAGATGAGTAAATATTCCAATGAGGGATTTGTCTGAAACTATTTGGGCTGTGAGGAAAGGGGAATGTTAGAAGCAGTTGCTGTTTGAAATCAGTACTGGGTGCAAAAATATGTTTGGGAACTGAGTTAAGTGTAAAATATATAAGAAAATCGACTAAAATCTAGTTAAGTAATGGGATTGACATATTTCCTCATGACACACTATATTCTACTGCTGAAATCAGGTAAAATCTAGTGGCCTTGTTACCTAAATAGGGAGCAGTACTTCCTTTGGATGCACAATAGTATGATACTAGAATCTTGGAAAAACCAATAGTCTGGCATTTGCAAAAATATCTTATGGCTATAATGGAAAATGGTGAATGCCCTTCAATAGTTGCTGCACTTAATTATTGTGGTCAGATTTTTCTGTTAATGGAAATATGTTATACCATGCTGGTACCTTCTCATTTACTTGAGAAAGGTGTTTTCCCTCCTATGCATAATCTCAAGTGTTCTCTATCTCCATCTGTTTTCAAAAGCTTACGAAAAATCCCAGTTCAGAAGCACCACAATTTCTTTTTTACTCGAGGAACTCTATTCACTGGATGATGCTCTCAGGCATGTGGTGTGATTCTGGAACCTGTCCTGTGCAAGTCCAGGAGTTGGACTTTGATGGTACGAGTGGATCCCTTCTGACTCAGGATATTCTATGGTTCTATGACCTTAAAAGTCTCATTATATAGAATTACACTTGGTGGTATCTCAGCATGGAAGAGCATTCATAGGGTTTACTGGAAAAAGGCCTTGCAAGACATTAAGACTCTTGACAATTGATCCTCTTCCAATCTTTGCCATAAGATTTTCTGTCTGTGTCTGTAAAAACAAATCCTCAGGAAAGGCTAGTGAGGATAGCTATGAGGAAGAAGATGCAGAGTATGCTTAAGGATTGCTGTTTCTCCTGAATTTTGTAATATGAAGTAATTTTTAGAAGAACAAATCATAGATTGATATTCATCTTGGAAGTGACTGTCAAACCAGGAGGGTAAACATTCTCTGCAGCAGCTTGTAGATCAGGCTTTCAGCTGGGTGTGTTTTACTTCATCCATTCTTCTATACTATGTTAAACTGCAGAGATCTTGGTTAATGGGTAACATGACTTTAATATGGCAGTGAATCATAATTCCTGTATGTTTATATTGGAATCTTTGCAAAAGAGAGCAAGAGAAGTTTAATTGTTCTGCTGAGATTCCTGCAAGACATAGTTAATGGTTAAGCAAACAGTTTATTTTTATGTCTGTTTATAACTTTCTTCAGACAGTCATTTTCATAGACGTGCCAAAGTGTCAGTTTTCTAGGACGAAAAGATAACTTTTTACCTTAATGACCCCTGAATCTTTAGAAAATCCCTTTGGAGAAACATTTACAATATTCTTCGTTCACAGAAATTAATGACCTAGCACTCCAAGTCTCAGTGGTGCTCTTGGGCACAGGAAAGCATTTATGTATTTACTTTCACATTAATGTAAGATAACTCAGTTTTAGCCTCACTGGGACAGTCTAAATACTTCTTATTTCACTAGAAAATTACCGTTCTCAACATGCTGAGGAACATGTAACTGACAGTTATAGAGAGCACATATCCCCTTTGGTGACAGAATAGCAAACATAATTAAAACCATGTTATAAACCCCCAAAATTATATCAGAAATAATGCTTGTTATACTTTGTTTGGAAGTTTAGTATTTTTTAATTTTTACTTCTGAAAAATATTACATTTCTTCTAAAGAAAACACCCTTTTATTTTTTCTTGTTGTTTTGTTTCTTTGGTGTTTTGGGGTTTTTTTAAGGGGAGTTGTAGGGGTTACCAAGGAAAAATTGGTATCTGATACATCCAATAATAGCACAGGGTTCTGATTAGTCACTTATCTGAATGTTCCTTTTTGTTATGCTCTCGAATAAGTGAGTAGCACTGAATAATTTTACTTTTTTCCTTTTTACGGAGGATAATAGAACAAATAAGCGGAAGCTTGTGGTTTTCCCTCTGGAATCTTAGTTCAAGAATATCAGTGTGGTTTACAAGATACTAAACTTGTTTGAGCAGGTATTTTTCTCCTGTAACTGTTCAGGTAACATTGCTGCAATTCCATGCTTAGAAATCTCACAGAAACAAGACTCCCTGTATCCTTACGTGATAGATCTACTTTATTTCTTTTGTATTATAAACAGCAAAGTTGGAAACAGAGATAACTATCTTGCTGAGGATGCTACAGAGCCAGTCAGTAGCCAGGCTTGGAATAAAATTCAGGTGAGCAATTAAGATCAGTGATCACTTTTTCATGAATTGCTTGTGACCAGAGTATCACACCAAGGGTGTTGGCCTCTACTTACCTTCCTGATTAGTGAGCAAGGACAGACTTTCAGAAGCTAAATTGCCTTAGCAATTGGGGCTGAGGGGCAAATATGGTTCCATTATTATTCCTACAGTATTGTGAGAGGAACTTCCATTTGCTGTTGTCAAATGAAGGCATTTCTCTACCTCTGAAACAAAATGGGCAAAGGATATTTGAAATGAGTCAGTTATATGCAATTTATTAGTGCAAGTCAAAACTGCCTTTCCCTAATTTGTCTTTTTCCACTGACATAAATGTATAGCCTATGCAGATTCAAACTTTCTTGCAATT
Organism: Acanthisitta chloris; assembly: GCF_000695815.1. Taxonomy (NCBI): domain Eukaryota; kingdom Metazoa; phylum Chordata; class Aves; order Passeriformes; family Acanthisittidae; genus Acanthisitta; species Acanthisitta chloris. Next base: position 83,285 of record NW_008654476.1, on the reverse strand, counting down.
CAGGTAACTTCTACAATGGAAGAATAAGCTTCTTAACAAGATCGAATTTGCTATTGTGCAAGTTACAAGCTGAACAAACAGAGATTGGGCAAGTTCCTGTTCATTCATGTGCCTCCTTTAAAAAACAAATACCAGTTTAATATAAATGGAAATGAGGACAACGTTAGTGTGGACGTAAATCTTGATCTATTGTAACCTAATAATGAAAGCCACACTGTTCAGAGTCTAGATAAATGAAATAAAGTCATAGGGTGGCTTTAGGGTTTTTTTAATAAGCATATGAATCATCACTTTTAACTTAGATTTTTATCGTTTTATTTGCTCATTGTGATTTCGGAAAAAGCCATTATTTATGGAAAAGCAGGTAGGTATTTGTCTCAAATGAAAAGCACATCACCCTATTATATGGGAGGTATAATTGTTTCTGGTAAAAGATAAAAATAATGTGGCAATATATTTGAAAAGAAAGTTTCCTGGCTGACTTCATAAACTTTAATATTTATATAACCTTTAAGCAGTCAAGAGACTATGCCTAATGACAGTCAACTAACAGCTTGACCTTTATTGAATGGAAGAATGGTAGCACACTTACAGGAGTTTCATTTCAACAGCAACCTAATGTTGAATTTCTTTGGACTATTAATGTACATTGAGCACACAGAAATTTGTCCTGAGCCTGGAAATGTATTTTTTCCATTAAATAAGTCCTACACAACTACAAAATAGAGGGTTTAAAAAGCAATCACCTTCAAATTTGTGAATTCTGTTTTGATGAGCTTGCTCCTAATTAAATGTGAAATATCTCAACTTTTTAAAAAAATCAGAAAGGGCACATATGCAAATTACCTGTTATCATATCCAAAATCCTTATGTTAATCAGCAGTTCAATAATTTGTATGTGCATGCCAAGTCTAAACACTGTCATTTTTTTCCTGCCTTATACAGAGGAATTAATCATACTGTCATAGTGGTTTGAAATAATTATAAAACTGAGCTTGAAAGATTAAGATTAAGTACTTTCAAAACGCTTAACTGAAATGTTTTTCTCAAATGTACAGCAGAAGGACAAATAAGATTTGAATGTCACTGGGTCCTTCATGATAATTTAAAACATAGCAAAGTGATTATTTCCAGTATATGGTTAGTTTTAAATAGCTGTTGCTAGTCCAGAATTCTAGTACATAGGCACATATCAAGGCTTCTGTAGTTTACTTGATGAAAGGTGTCAAGAATGTGGTTGTGTGGTGTGAGGACACAGATACAGAAACCATTTTCACATTTGGAGTGGATGTTTGGTTACTTCATTGTTGTTTGGGTTGGTTTTTTGCACACAATCTGAGAGGAGGTCTTCTCTTACATTATAGAGAAAGAGAATAGTCCTAGATATGTAAAAAGCCCTTATCTAATATTCTTTTTCAAGATGACATAGGCACTTTTATTAGGAACAGAAAGACCTCTCGAGAATTATCATGCACTTGAATGCGATGTGAAAATAAATTAGTGAAAATAAAATATTGCACGAATGCTGATGGTGCAGCAGTGGTATTCAGAAAAAAGAATATACCTTGTTACACTGACATATTGCATGTTGTTCCATTGTCCCTGGATATGATTACAGTAGAGCAGTACAGAGCAGGTCAGGCACCATGCAGGGAAAGCCTAAAAAAGTCTCTACTTTGGAGGGAAGAAAAGCTGAGAATAGAGAATTGCAAAACTACAGAGATGATTGGTAAGCTGAATACAGAACAGTTGTTGACCCATGTAATGGAAGAACTCCAGATACTCAATGATGCTAGTAGGAAAACAGCACAAAAGCAGATGGAAAGGGGAAAGGGTTTCTTCAGTAATAGGTAGAATTAGTGATTCTGGCTTCTGCAGCTTGTTGTTCCAGGAGGTTGTGGAGACAGATAGCATCAGCAAGTTCAAAAACCAAGCTCAGT
>NW_008654476.1:41227-81315 GCF_000695815.1 Acanthisitta chloris | reverse complement strand
TGCTGGTCCTATTCTTTGTGTCCAAGACAGACCCCTGGGTTAGGTGCTCAAGTGCTCTGACGCAGAGTATCTCTTAGTTTTGCATATTCTTTGAGTGTGACAGTGAAAGGCAAGAAGAGGTTTCTTGCCATCTATAGAACTTCTTAATTTAATTTATTGCACATATAAATCTAGGTGAAGTCACTGAAACAACTACTTCAACTGCTTCATAAAAAAAACTGTTGAAAAAGTAATTTTAGAATGGACAGTACTCTCAGTCTTGAGACTTGTGGCTATTCTAAAGGAAACTGCTCTCTATCAAATATAACTGACTAGAGTGCTTTTACAGTACATTACACATTCTGTAGCATTCATTTTGGAGAAGAAAGTATCGCAAAAAAAGACAGAATTGCATAATCTTTTGAAATCATGGACTTCCAGGTAGGAGATAGAGCCTCTTACGTAACTAGGGATTCTTAGGAATGTTACATTGCCATCTATTTACTGTCATGACATCTGTTGAGTATATCCACACCCCTGAGCAAGCGTATTCCTGGTTCTGAAGACTGGGTGGGGAATATTGCCTATGCCACCCACCTGGCTCATTTTGGAATTGTCAGTAGTGTCTATAGGTACCTAAGGCTCCTTCCTTCACTGAGACAGAGACGCTAAGCATCAGCCGAAGGTTGTGTGGATAGAAGCAGCTGAATGTAGTGTTTTGGTGGGTCTTTGTTGGTTGTTTTTGTTTAGTTTCAAATTGTGCTTTCTCAGAATGCATTTGGCCTTCATATAAATCTTTGAAGATAGAGCTTTGAGCAGCCTGTAGGAAAGGCATCACTTAGGTGAGCTGAGCTGGGCCAAACTTGGCTTCATAAATATGCTCTGATACTTTAGCATAAGTAACTTTTAGAAAATCAATGCTTCAAATAATTTGTTTGGTTATTTCATTTCATGCTACTGAGTTCATTTAATTTAAAATGTTTAATAAATCAGAAGGCCAGAAGAAAATAATACATATTGCTTTTGCAATTGACTTTTCATTCTTTGTCTTGCACGTGTAGGCATTCAACATATATCTGATGTGTAAGTCCTTGAGGGACTAATGACTACTTAGTAGGAACAAAAGCAAAGATTTTTGTAACCATAATCCTGATTAGGATCTTTCAATTCACACGCACTTAGTGCTGATCTTGATGTCTTCAGTGAGCTCACAACATCCTATTTACATGTATTATATGTAGACAGAACCAGTGGAGGGCATATGTCTGTGTACTTATGTGCTTTAGAAAGCTTTATAAAACTTATCAAGAAGAAAAAATCAAAGCTAAACAAAGAATGCTCAACCCTACAGGTGACTGTGAAAATCCTGTTGAGATTCATATGCATTTTTAAACCCTTACTGGTTTTATGTGTTGGCCTAAAGCTCCAGCTGACAAAATTCTGAGGTCAGGAGTGTATCATGTTGTTTGTGAAGTAGGGATACTTCTAATGCTAGGCAAATAGAAGAAATGAGGGAAAATGTGTAATGAATACGGTGCGCTGTTAGAGTTCCTGAGATCTGACATGACTTTAGCACACACAAAAATGTTGAAAAAAATGAGATTTTTCATTCTTGAGAAGTACAATGTAAATCAGTGTCAGAATCAAAGCCCATGCACTTAGCTTGTTTCCCCCAATACCTTGTAAATCTCTGCACCGTTTAAATATATATACTGTGGAAGTTAAGCACTAAATATACTGTAACAGTTGCTTGCTAGTCTTTCACACTTTAGTTTAACTTGGGTATTTTTAATTTCTAGGTTTTTAATTCATGACTATATTAATACCTACAGTACCTTCAATTAGCTCTTTGAAGACTCATCAACAACTGTAATTTTAGACCAAGATTAAAATCCCATATTTCCCTGTGGTAAAATGCAGCTAGAGCTTCTTAAACTTCCTCCATTGCTTATACATGCCTGGAGGATAGCTGATCACATATTCCTAGTGCAGTCCTTCTCTGTTTGTGGACCCTAACATGTCTGTTGCCTGCTATGCTGCTATTGCAGTGATGAGATCTGACTCCTGGTGTCAAGCAGTTGGTTTTATACTCCTCCTCAATATGCTTATTAAAATGAACTAGAGGTTAGTTCATTTTAAAGGCCTGAAGAAGGATTATTAAGGAGCTGATTAAGTCAATTAGGCTGCTTAGGGATTCCTTTTTGCAGTGTTGTTGTTAGCCAGGAACCTTAATAGGGCAATTAGGATTAATTAAAATCAGCGTGATTGATTAGGATGTATAAACCTGCACATGAGCTATAGTTGCGTGGTTGTGTTTGTGCAGCCTGCGAAGAGGAGGCAGTGGATGCTGAGGTTTGTGTTTCTGAAAATACAGTCTGTATGCAGATATGAGTGGGTTGTTTTGAGGGAGCAGTTGGTTTTGATAGTGGTGATTCCACATCAGAGAAAGCAAGTTTTATGCACATCCCTATTGGGATGAGCAGGACATGAGAGTGGACAAAAGAAACATGAAATGGATTTTGCTGTATATATGTGCAAAATTACATGGAAGGGGGAGAATATAAATCTTTATTTTGCAGGTAGAATGGTGATCACTCAGGGCCAAGGAACAATGGTAGCTAAATGAAAATGGTAAGGTGAGGGAGGAGGGCACTAAAACTAGGCATTCTGTACTGCCTTTATTGAGAGCCTCTCTCTTTCAGTGGATGTAAGGTCCCAAGATAGGCAGCTGAATTGTCGTGCAAAATCAGTTTCTGCATGTGGGATGACCATCAGGCTGTGCTTGTGTCTTCTGGATATTTTTTTAAAGGATGATGTCCAAGAAAACTTGAACACTTCTGTAATGGTGCTTTAACCTGTGCCAATACTGTAGTTAATAGATTCAGGGATACGCTCGCACGGCCCTGGCATTTTAACCTTTTTCACTGTGATGCAGTTCGTATGCAGACACATAATGGGAAAGAATGCAATGAAAATGGTCACTTGGCTTTCCATCCTCTGGGGAAGGTAGAAGGGTGTTAAGTCCCTTGCTCTTTCAAGGTCCAAGCAAGATGTCTTTTCACTTAAAGCATGGCTCTGGTCTTGCCTGCTTTTCGTACATTGACTCATTTTGAGTACTTCTGGAAACTTTTGATGTTTTGTCTCCAAAATAGCTTTCTTCTGAAGGAACCTGATCTCCTGTGAAAAAGGCTATCCAAGGAATACACCTTAAAACTTCCTCTGTTTCACTGCCAATGAATCTAAGTGGCTCCACTAGTTGTCCTGTTTCTTTATCCAAGCTTTTCCTCAGACATTATCTGTGTGGGGAAAACATACAGAGGCTTCACAAGGCTTTAATCGGCAACAGCGTTTTTTTTACTCTTAGCAATGGGGTCCTAGGTAGGTGTCATCAGGCAAAATTTCTTTTTTCAAGGGCTTCAGAAGAAGTTGTTATTTATTAATTATAGAGAAAATTAACTAATCTTTCAAAACAATACTTATAAGTATCACTTACTGTACTGCTAAACTAGTGCATGTCTAGGTAAGTGTGCTATCTCAGGTCCTATTCTTCTTCTTACTGGTGAGATCCATTTCCAAGACTGCTTATTCCATCTTGTTAAGGAATATCTTCAAATATTATCTCAGGTGTTAGTCCAAAGCAGAATGAGCTTTTCACACTAGTATTTGAAAATGTTGCAGTTCTTTACTTTTATCTCACACTGTTAGAAAGTACCAGAGGAGTAAATAACATTTAGCAAAATTTGGTGTTTAACTAAATAGCATGTTATCCTGTCAAATGCACTGTCTGAAGTGACCTACACACTCCTGGGTTGTCTCTTAACCTGCAAAGCTTCTACTCTTAAAGACAGTGATAGGTAAGGAGAAGGAGATTAGGAGGAGGTAATGGTATAATTGAAAAATTCTCATACTCTTTTAATTCTGAAAAAAAATATACATGTCAGGGGCTAATACTCAATTAGACTCAGTAAGACTATCTTAGTTCCATAATCTAAAAAGGCAAAAGTAATAAGCCACTTTATTTACTCTATTTTTTATTATTATTTTGGAGTAAATTTTAGTAGAATCCTCACAAGAGCAAGCTATCAAGAAGATGCTGAATGTCATCTAATTTATTTTGTGCTGTCTAAAATCTCATGCTGTGCTGAGAAATTCCTGTATATTGTCATGAGGTGCCTAAAAAGTAATGAACCCCTTTCAGGGTTTGTAATTGCAGTCATCTCTGGCAATAAGTAACCTTTTTTAGATCTTTCTAAACTTTGAGTAAATCCAAACAATGAAATAAAAACAGCTGAATAAACCCCATGTATGTGGATCCTGCTCCCAGTTTTCATTACTGATGCAGAAAAAGATTATAGAAAGTTTTAGTACTTGTTTCCTTTGGTTTTCTTATATTCTTTTAGCAAGCTACTTATGATTTTCAGTACTTTGTTTACCCTTAGATATACTGACCCAGCTTTGAAAATAAATTATATCTGCCCTAAAACCTGAAGTATTAATAAATATAAATTTACATAATATAGTACAAATTAATAACTTAGAATTCCCTGTTTTCACCAATAGGTGGTGGTGCTAGCTGGCTCTTTATCTGTTGCTTCTGCGAACTTGCGTGGAACTAGCCATAAAAATATCTACTTTTTCTAGCATAAAAATATTAAGAATAGTCAATTCAAGATGCTTAGAACCAGGATACCACTGCTGCAAGGATAAACAGCATTACTGTGCTAGAGGAAGATACAGAAAATACTATTCAAAGTAGCTCTCCAGACTGCTTAGAAAACAAGCTCCCTCTGGTTTTAGTAGCTGTGGCAATGTCTTCCATTAAAGAAATTATATTCTGTCAGTGCTGCCATGTCATCTGGGTTCTCCCTTGGTTGCCAGTTTATGAGGTGGGAATAGTAGGATTTGTGTGTGTGTGTGCAGTGAATGCTTAAACTCCAAGAACAAGTCAATAGTCTATGAATGGATAAAAGACTAGGAAAGAGGGCTCATTTTCCAGGCAGTGAACAAAAGTATTGAGAGAAAGGAGGTCACACCTGAAGTTAAGCACAAGTGCATCACTCAAAGGCTATGATATTCACGTATATAGAAAGTGAACATTACAGTAGGTAAGTTACAATGCAAAAAACATTGGAGTAAAAGCATTCATGACATGTGAAGTACAGGAGAAAATGACTAAGAGAGACATTATTGCTCACTTGAATTCCTCCTTTGAGAAAGAAGGGGTCATTGGCTCACGTTTCAATTTGAAAAGGTGTTTATTTGGCCAGGATGTATTCTGAAGTTGGTAATATCAGAACCAGACAGTCTGATGGGTGCCACTTGGGCTTAGCTGTAGGCCTTGCATTATAATAAGCAGTTTCAGCTAGTCACAAGTTCCTCTAAAAGAACAATTAAAAGTTGACACACTTCAAATGAACTCAAGAACAAATTAAAACATGCCCGTAGCAAAGACCATGTTTTTAATTTTGTATAACCTTCATTAGAGCCTGTGGTAATATGACAACAAGAATTCCTGATGCTAAATAAAGCATCAAGAGTACAAGTAACACTCTGTTCATCATCTGATTGCTTTCTTTGTTGAAGGGTTTTTTTCCTCTTCTGTATTCTTTTTTTCCCCTTATATTTTTCTTGTTGTTTCCCTGTATCTCTGGCCTATTTGCTTGCCTGTTTCTTTCCTGTGGCCTGCTCTCACTGCAAGGAATAAGATAACTCATGACTGGCAGCCAGCAGCTTGGAGTGAGAATTCTCATTTGTCACATTCTGTTGCCAGCTGCCAAGTGAGATATGCAAAACCTTGTTTCAGAAAGTTCCAGTATTGTCAGGTTCTCTTGGCTGCTAATGTCTTTCATTCTATTATTTTGGAAGGGAAAAAACCTTAGGTAAAATATTTGAGATTCTTTGCTTTTCCTTTGGAAGAAAGAAAATAAAGAGGAGAAAAAAGATGGAATTTTATTAAAGACAAATTTTTTAAATCCCCTATTTTTAGCAATTATGCTGGTAGGTAAAAAGTCTTCAATATGCATATAGACACTATAATTACTAATTGCTGATGAGATTCAAACATGCAATTCTCAATGCCAAAGTATCTGACTGGCCTGAACTGAGCTTATAGATATACTTGCTGAACGTATTCTAGCTTTTCATTCTCTAACCTTATCTTTAAGTGCTTCTTGTATAGCTCAAACTGGACCTAAAGACTCACTAGCTTTAAACATTTTTCAGCCTGTCTATATTGCCATATTTGACTATCCAGATTTTGGTTCTGTCATTTTTTTTCATGCCTTCAGCTTTCTGAAAGATTATTTCCTACCTTTAACACCACCTGCTGCTCTTTTGCAAGTCTTTCTAGATGAATGCTGCGCATCTATACTGTCTCTGAGATGTGATGTCCTTAAGTAACCGTGTCATGTCCTTAAGTAACTATAATGCTGCCAACAAGTGCAACTCCACTTGAGCTTTTTTCAGTGTTGGCATGGTCCATTTCATTACCTACTGGGAAGCATCTCCTACAGGTGTTGCTGATTTTTGGTTTGCTCTGGAGTGATGCCTGAGACCACTCTTTTGATCAGAACTATTTGTTGCTCAAAAAAAAAAGAACCAATAAGTGGGTCTGACAATAATGATAGTAAGGTATCAGTCTTTAAAGTACCAATGATAAGTAAAAATTGAATTTCCTTTAGGTGTTTTTTGTTTGGTTTTTTTTGTTTTGTTTTTTTTTCATCATGAAACTGAGCATTAAAAGAGTTGTCAAAGAAAGATTTCCAGTAATTGTTAAATCAGAATAACCTTTGGATGCAATGCCTGGGTAAACCCTTAGCAGATGACATTCTGACAGGCCCCTAATCTCACCAAAGTGTTGTTAACATAACAGCATTAAAATTATCTGTTGCTATCCCTGTCTTTCACCCATGTAATTCAAGACGGGACATTATCTGCAAATGCTTGAGAAAAAGTAGCAGTAAAGGAGAATTTGCAACGTTGAAAGGAAGAATTGAGCATTAATGGTTGAGAAGATGGCAATCTAGGAGCAGATGATAGCTTAAAGTGTACAAATCCTGAAGTACAATATCAGCTAAAAAGAAATAAAATATGGCATCCTGACAGCATTTCTGTGGCTTTAAGCATTGATAAGGAGCAATGTATTGAACCAACTTACATTATAGAACTATTATCTATCTTAGAAAGCATAATATTTTACAGCTAAAGGATTATTTTTTTCTTATAGGCAGTTGAGTTAAAAAAATCTGACTTTACAAAGGTAGCACTGCACAACAAATGTAAAGAGCCAAACACCCCTCTGGGTTCTTTGGGCATTTTTAATGGGGTTGGGGATAAATATGTTTATATATACTGCACATATGCCAGTGGCATTAAGGGAGCCTCTCTCCCTCCCTTCTGAGTTGAGGGTGTGTATACATACAGGGGAGCAGGACTGAGCTGTGGGTTTAAACTTTAAGAAAAATAAAAATACTTACTGTAACTATTCAAAGATTTTTATTAAAATACTTCCATGGAAGATTTTTTCCTTTTTTTTTCTCTCTCTAATTTTTAAGTACAACTTCTATTTTTTTTTTTTATTCTGTTCTCTAACATACATACAAACATTTGTCTTGATTAGTTTGAAGTTTCTCTGAACTTTAGATTATTAGCAGCAGGACTTAGCATGGAGCTAGATTGTGGCACTCACGGTTTTACTGGCATACTATGCTACCACCTCTGGCTTAGGAGGCTCCTGAGCTGCACTGGAGTGCGGGGAACTGTACCTGTAAAGAGCCATTGTGTAGTTACCTTATTCTTAACTTTTTTCTCAGACATAAGTTGCTGGCTGCTGTTGGATTTGGGATACCAGTCGAGATGGACTTTGGTCTGTCTCAGTATGGTCATTAATTTAATTATCTGACAATTTATTCTTGAGTATGTTCAGCTTTAAAAAAAAAAAAAAAAAAGAAAGGTAGTTACAGGGAGAGTAACAGTACCTGGGCTTGAGCACAGCTAGAAATGATCAGATCCTCCACATGTTACCTACCACATGTATGTTTCAAAAGTAATTAAATAATAGATGAAATTTTGCCATGATTTAGATTGGTTTATGCATTTCAGGTTGTATAATATTTGCTGGAAGTTATAGTGTGTTAGATTAAATATAACAATAAGGCTTGAATGTGCACCTGCTTCATAACTATGCTAATAGACTGTTCTCTAGGCTTCACATGAATCTTACATGGATTTGAAATTCAAGAACATTGTATTTCATTTGTGGTGGTGGGATTTTGATGAAATACCAATAAAGTTAATGGAACTACTGCATTTTTCTAAAAACACTTGCAAAAGACAGGTCTGCTTCTTTTATGAGCTGATGTTGGCTTTGCTTCCAAGCTCGGGTACACTTCCCCATCTGAAATGAAGACATGCTTTTTAATAGAGGGAGCTCAAAAAGATAATTGATTAGATGTGCAAGTGGGAGAGACTGCACACATGAAAGCTTATTGCAGACACATCACAGTGAGCCAGGCAAAATCAGAAAGAGCTTCAAAAAAAATTGCTTCCAAGAAAATTCTAGAGAGGTTTTTGGATTTGGAGCTGTATAAAGAGGGTTATGAACAAAAATAAACCTCCCAAGCCTGTATGAATCTCTTCTTGCACTCATGAAAGTGAGGCATCACTGCAGCATTGATTATTTACAAATAACGCATTAAAAAATGAGAGATTCATTACATGTTTGGGTTTTTTAATTATTAGCATCATTTTTTCACAGACCAGAATAATGTGGTCTTAGAGAATGAGGTTCTCTTGGCACTTATTCTGTTGAGTTTGGTTTTGTTTTCTTTCTGTGGTTTATGCTGATGCTGTTTTGGGTTGGTTTTTGGCTGGGGGCTGGATGTGTTGCTAGCTTGTTTCTTGTAAGAGAATGTGACATTAACGGAAATCTTACTAGTAACAGTGACTAAACTACTCTGATGAGAACATGTTGCTCCAAATCTCCATCCTTTTCTGGAGTGACCTAGCTTTTGTACCAAAAAGTATCTCAAGGATAAAATCCACTAAGCAGTTGCAGTGTTGTCTGAGGGTGCTGAACTTCCTCTAGATGCTTGTGTCACCATTCTTCTGCTTCCTGTAATATAGTCTGTTCCTGGGAGCCAGCAGAGATTTGTAGCTGAAAAACATCCTATTCTGCAATGATTTGAAGTGCAAGTTGATTTCTAATTCATAATTGCAGCAAATATTAGTTGCTCACTGTTCTAGGGACTTTTAATGTTTAGCAGTGCTTTTTTAGCTTTTCAGCTGTCTCAGATTGCTGATAATCACCTTAATTCATAACAGATCAAACTTATCTTAATGGCAAAAATTATACATGTCATAATTGGAATGAGAACTCATGTGGGCTTCTGCTCTTTTGTACTTAGTGCTCTATTCTGATGTGTCTATTTAGGCAAGACTACTCTCAGCATAATGTTATGAATTAGAATAGCTACTCAAATTCATATTTAATAGTTGCTTATTTTAGGACCTTGGTGAAATTAGACCATATTTTCTGTTTCCCTTTAATATGGTTTCACACCTGTGTAATACATATTCTTCATATATTTATTGAATCCTGTAATCAGCTTCCTCAAATCTTGGAATATGTTTCATAGAGAGATAAAGATATTTGGGCTAGCTATTAAAAATAATGAGAGTAACCTTTAGTTGCTGACCTGCAGAAGAAGATCACATTTTGATACACTCATTTCTGGAGATGTTTCTTCACTTACTGAGAGTCTCTTTTCTATGAGAAAAGGACCCTGTTGTTTTCTGTAATTTCTTGAAGGGGTCATCCATGTTGCAGTTGCTAATGTTGCCTTCTTTACATCCATTTCTTATTGTTAATTTAATTTTTTATGTCTCTATAACAGGCTTCTGTACCTGGCACTCTTGCTTGGGGTAGTTATGACATTTTTCCTCAAGATGGATTTTCTTTCATGTACATTCCACTTCAGATTTTCTTCTGGTAGTGGCATCTGTCAGAGATCAAAGAGAGGATTAGTTCTCTGTGCTTCCATAGATAAGGGTATTTCATAGAGGAAAAGTATTTTATTTACTTATGGTTGAAAAGTAGCAAATGATAAAGTTGTAATTGCATTATTACAATTCTGCCTTTAGGATGAATTATCAGTGTTTCCCAGTTCATTACCAAATGAGCCATTGCAATGGACAAATAGGCTTGGGCTCCCAGAAGTTTTCCAAGTCCACTCATATTATTCTGTGGGACTCATTTGCTATTTCTATTAAAGTATTTTTTGCCTTTTATGAAGTACTTGTAGAGGTGAAAATTTGGGCTGAAGAAACAGTTCTTTATTGTTTGAAAGAGATAACAAAGGAAAGATGGTTCTTTCTGTTCACAACCATATCACATGAAAACCAGGGTTGAATGATCCCTGCCCCAACACCTATGAAAAAACCCAAAGATTACAAGAAAACTTCCGTGTTTTGCAAGTTTATTGCACATGTGAATAGCTGTAAGAATGATGCCAGGAGCATTTTAAATCACTTCAAAGGTTCAAGGCCAATTAGAGAAAACTAGAGTGGTACCTGACATAAAATAATGTATTGTAGCGGAAACAGATTTAAGGGCCACAGAATTTGGAACACAGCTGTAACTGCCAACATAGTCAGTGGTTTCATTTCAGGATCCAGGTTGTAACCTCACAGTTGTTCTGGAAATTCATGGCATCTTAGTTGTTTCTAAGCTTGTTTTCTTTTACCTTAAAGAGTGTTCTCCTGAAGTACTGTGAACACATCTGTATCTTTTTAGTCTTAAAATCTAGCAAATAACATTGCTATGACAAGCTAATCCCCCTGGTTATGCTAAAAATTCTTTTAAGATGCAATTGCAAAAGAATTTTGGTTTCTTCTAAAGTCTTGACCTTTTAAGCTCTCAGTTTTAGTAAGCCTGTCTTATTGCCTTCATCGTGACCTGACCAGATAACTTGGTGATATAGGCAGATCTACAATAGTAAATACAGTATTATACTCCTGCTAGAATAGAAACAATTTTCTCTTTCCAGCAGCAGCAGCAAACCAGGCAGAAAGTATCTCTCTTTCAATAATACTCCAATGTGGTTGAGTGACTTGGTCCCTCCCTTCATCTGATCTAAATGTGTAAACTCATTGTAGCAGGAGCACTTGAGATGCACCACTCACCATGCAGCTGGAGACGCCTCATTTCTCATTACAGCTTGCCCGTAAGGTTTGGGAAGGTGGGGGAAGAGGGAGAATGGTTTCTGGTTTGCTATTTAGTCAGCATTTGATGCAGTTTTTGGTTACTGAGTTGGAAGACTTGTAGTGCCATATAAATGCTACTAAGGTTTGTAGAGACAAAATGTGCAGCTATTTAAATAGAGCAATGGTATGAGGCTATATTGTGAACGCTAAAGAACCAGAAGTGATCCCATCTTGCAGGCTGTTCTGTTCTCCCTTTGATGAACACTTCACTGTGATATGGAATGTAGAGCTTTGAACAGTTGCTGAAACACGTTTGGAAAGCCTCTCGATGTTTGTGGTGTTAATGGATTCTGCCCTGGTATTCAGGAACTCTGCATTTTAAAATTTGACTTTCCGCATGGCACAAGTCACAAAAAATTTTTTTACTGGTAAATGTCAAAGTTCTGTACATTCTTGACAGTTTTTACATGGTTTCCTTATGGAAACTATCTAAATCTGACTGTGCAGCTGAATGACTTTCAGAATAGAATGTCATTTTGTACATCTGGTGTTCTGTTTAATTGTCATCAGACTTTGGTTTTCAACAAGATAATTGGTGAGCTGTCTTTGGTGCTTTGAAAAATAAGATGTCTTCAAATCTATTAATGTTGCTCAAATATGTACTTTTCTGAAAACGTGTTTCCTGTCATAAGGCTTCAGTAACATAGAGCAATTCAAGAGTTTATCAGGCTGTTATTGTCACAGATGAGAAAACAAAGTGTTACAGATAAAAGTCTTATGAACGTGACTCTCCTCTTGATCACTGTGGAAAATGAGGAGCCTATTTCATTTCTGTTCAGGAAATTAAACTAATAGACATAACAAATGAATAAGATGCTACTTTTTGACCTCCTTCCTAACTTCTCCCAGCAGAGCAAATGAATGGATTAGTCCTCAGTACCTGCTTGATTTACTTCAAGGCCTTCCTTTATTTAAATTGTCCAATTACTGAAAAATGAACCCTCAGAAGAGGAGAAAGTAAGAAAAAGATCATTTCTGTGAGACTCAGTGACTGCTTGCTTTGTCCTTAAAGCATCATCTTCTACAGTGAAAGATCTTACTGGGGGAAGACAATGACTGGATGAGAACCTGTCCATTTTATTCATGAGAGGCATTTTTTGTGCTTTGTAGGACCAGGTAATTCTGGAAAAATACAGGGAGCTATTTGTATACTGCAAAAGCATCTTTGGGCCCCCATGGTCCAAATGTTTGGAGGGACAATGAGTTTGCTATCCGTAGAACTTTTTTCAACTCCCTTAGATCTCTACAGAATATCTTCTCTCTGTGTTTTGTGCATCTTATACTTAAGCTTACATTACTGCTAGCAGAAATAGTCTTTCATCTTTTTCCTCTCTGGACTGTGACAGGAAACAGGAGTAGGAAGCTAGGAGATGCTAGCTAATGACATTGTGCTGAGTCTAGAGAGATGGGTTGAGTTCAGGGGTAGTCTTCTAGTGCTTAACTTTGCAGGTGTCTTAAAGAGATAGAAGGAAACCGTGGAGAACCAGATTATAATGTTAAAATTCATTATAAAGGAAGAAGAAATACCAAGGCTAATAATAAGAATTGCAACCTTCTCAAACAAGAGATACCATAAAAGGACTGCTGGTAATTTTGGTTGAAAAGTAGCTCCCTTGTAGCATTACAGACTAAACAACTCAATTAAGAAAGACAGGAACACCTCACTTTTCAGAAACATGTTAATCTGTCAGACTCATTTTAGAGTTGTTTGTGCAATGCAAGAATAATTGTCCAACTAAATATTGTCATAAAGAAATCATTGCAGTGCAGTTAAGTATCTGTGCTTCCAAGTATCTTTTATTTCACTTAATTTCTATGTTATTATAGAATGTTTTCATAATTATATGATGATAATTATCTGTTGTACACATTGAAGTCAAACTTTATCAGTCTGATGTGTACAAGAACTTGTGCTTTAAAAAAAAAGCTTTTGATGTGCCAAATTTATAATGCAAGACCCCAATATTTTGAGAATAGGGTTACACTTTTAAATTATATATCATATTTTCTGAAGGAAAAAAGTAGCTAAGTATAAAATATGAATCTTGCATGTTACACTACTTAGCCATGCAATCATTATTTGAAATTCTCTTTCAGGTCTTTACATTTATATTCATTTGGCTTCCTCAAAATGGACATGGCTAATGTATTATTAAAGGTTTAAAAATTGGAATCTATGTAGTAAATGTTGATGTGTTTTATGGTTCAACAGAAACTGATGTAGCAATGAACTTTGTGGTATTTGCCAGCCCACAGGTAAAATACTCATGCTATTCTGATTTGCATAGGAAGGCATTGATATGATTTATTTGGTATAATGGGGTGCAGGAGAGCAAGTAATAGCACTTCTTAAAAGGAAATGTAATGTAGTATTATAATCACTCTAGAACCAAATTTACACTGACAAATAATGCAGGCAATTAGCAACGTGATTTAGGTGTCAAACAGTGAGATGCCCCAGTGCTCATCATGTTTCCGTATCAGCAGCAATAAACTGAAGTCTTTAAGGACCAGCTCAACAGGTGCAAAACCTGCATCTTGTTCTTATTCTCTGTTTGACCTTGTGGGGTTGCACCCAATTCACTGATTGCATTTTTTTATTCATCCTTTGTAATTTACTTGGAGAGGAGTTACAGGGAAAGAAAAGTATCGGTATATAAATCTGGACAGCCCTCTGATATCTGTTTTATGTCCTGACTCTGAGGGGAACAGTATTATATCTGTTATAATGGCCTTCCAATGACATGAATAAGTCATGTTTCAGCTACCTTTAAGTAGCTTTATGTAAATTGTCAAACTGTATATGGATGCTTGGCAGAGACAATTGATCTGAATTCCTGATGCTTAAATATGTTCCACTCTGTCATGTGATTCCTGCTAGCAGTTTTGCTCTGACATGGTGAACTAATACTAAACTTCTTTGAGAGATACATTGGAGAGTTTCATAAATTATAAAAACATTCAGATAAAGTATCTTTATCTGTTTCAGGGGAAGAGGTCAATGTTCAGAACAGTGTATTTAAGTAAAATATGATTATAATATACACTATGCCAGAAAAAGTTTGCAAATGCCTAGGGCTGGTGCAAAAGGTCTGATTTCTTCACATTGAATTAGAAATTATTCATATTAAATGCAATCCTTTACTAAGTTTTTTCCAACCTTCAAATTGCTGTATAGCATGCTAAATATTTCACAACAGTAAGCAGGAAAAGGAGATCAGTACCAACATGCTGTCTGCCATGCTCAGCTAAGATTGTTTTGGAGTGGACAATGGGAATCTGAACTTATTATGTCACTTACTCCCCTGCAATTCCTGTCTTATTTATACACTGTGGGGGGGGGAAAAAAAAGAATAGAATAATTAGAAATCTGGTGAAAACACTTTGGAAGTCAGCAGACATATTTTGTTGTGGTTGCTCAAATTCCTGGAGCTGAGTGTAGCATTCTTTTGGTTTTATTTTGGTGCTAGTACAAGATGCAGTGACCAAGCAATGGAGCACATGTTCAGAAAAGATATCCAGATAAATTGCTTGAGATGTAGATGGGGGTTTCCCAATGATCTAGGCAGTTTACTATCTTAAATAACAGTTTTGATTTCTCAAAAAGAATTTCAAAATCAAATTAATCACATTTCAAATTTGGAAATCACTGCAGAGTTTTCAGTTGTCTGGTTTGTGTTTTAAGACTTTGTTACAGATGGTATAAACCGGTGTATACCTGACAATACATTTTAGCATGATGATGTACAAAATGGACACTGTCTCTGAATAGTTTCTCATGTTTTTTTGTTTACTGTCTATACATATACATTTAATCTTGCTTTAAGGAGGTGTGTAGAAAAAGCAAGTATTCAGATGTATATATTATTTTGTGGTGGTATTGAAAATTAGCAAAGCCTGGATGTTCCAGGATCCTAAGAGACTTCTGTTGGTCAGAAACTGGTTAAGTCTAAACCCTGCAAGGTGGACTTTCCCTCCTCCCCCCACCAAGAAGAAAACTATGCAATTTTACCTGGAGATTCTATTAAGCACTACTTTGTCAAATCTCTACTCTATGGAGACAGAATAGAGATGTAGCCTATTTTTCACTGATCACTAATCTCTGGTCACCAGCCTATATCATTTGTGACCTGAGACTACTAAAAAGGTCATTGAGTATAAAAGGGAGAAGAGTGACTTGAAGTAAAGAGGTTTTTCACTTCAGCAATAGTAGTTTGGCATGACAAACACTAGAATCTTCCTTATGATGAACTGAAGATACAGAATATATACTATTCTCCTCAAAGTTGCTGCATAAGTAACATTTTTATAATAGTATTTTGTCACCACAGTAGTGTTAATAAATCTAAGAAATGATGTTGCACTTGAATTCAGTGGTGTGTTATGTGAGGACTTGCCTTCAGAATTGACTGTAAAATATTTGTACTGAAGAGCAATGATTAGGATTTAATTTTTTCAGTAGCAACTAAATTAATCACCACCTAGGAAAAATATTCAGCTTTGGTAGTGAAAGTGCTATTAAAGTACATTGTTTTTCATACAGTCTGTGTCCTGATTTATAGTTTGAGTGAGATGTTCCACTGGTGGTTATGCTAAAATATTTTGGCACCATCTATTATTATACATAAACCAACTCATTAAGTGAACATGCATATGGAATGTAAGTATACTATATTTGTTGTCCAAGACTTTAAAAAATAAATAAGCAATGATATCTGAAAATAGAATTTTGATTGAAAGCATGTTTCTTGCATTATGTGAGATTAAAACTGCCTCTGCAGATTTTTTTTCTCCTTTTGTGACCTAATTAGAATACCACAGAGCTAGAGGTACTGTAGTTTGTGAAGATAGACTTGTAATAGGATCTGTGTATAGGAAACAATTAAAGTGTATTTATTTCATTGCTTCTAAGAGATACGTACAGGCATCTGAATTGATGCTGCACAAATTTTTGAATTTATTTTTTATGGCACAAGTGTTTTAAATTCTTTTTATACAATAAAGTAAAGCACTGTGGCTGTTGAAGACTGGTTTCTATGTTATTATGTGCAAATTCTATATACTTACTGAAGAACAGTAGCTATAGTTGATGCTGTATGTAATTCATGATTTTTGACCAAAATATATGGAAAGAAAACAATTTTCACACCTTGCTTTAAATGAGTTTTCTACATGTTAGGTTAATTTTTCCTGTAATTGAATTTGTGCATATAATTTCATCATGTTTGTCGTAAGAATGGTTTCGGTAAGAAATAATCCGCTGATTAACAAAACCCAATGTAACATATGAGTTGACATTATAATTAGTAAAGGTCACTGCCTCAGTAAAGGTCAAGTTATCTGCCCCCCTGCACTGTATCATTGCAGGTTGTAGATGTACATGGCCTTTCCTCCAGCCTAGCCTCTCCAAGGGATTTCCTTCACTCTTCTTTGTATATCTTCCCATGTCAGGCTTTGGCCTTACTCCCTGCTGTAGAGAGAGGTGGTGGCTTGGGCCATTTCCTTCACTGTGTTTAAGCTATAACTGACAGAGTTTGTCCCATTTCTGGCTTCCAGCCTTGCTCCAGTGCCCTGGGACAGGCTCCTGCCATCTATGCCCAGCTGAGTCTAGTGAAAGTGAGGTCTTCTCCCTTCCATGTCCAAGTGTGCTCTGATGCGAAGTGTAGAAGCCAGGACAAAGTAGATGGGTGAAGTAAACTCCTTCTGCTGTCTAGATGTCGTTTTTTTTTTTAAAGCAAAATATCCAATACTTTGTTTATACTCTGCAATTTTAATTTATTTTTTTTTTACTGTGTCCCACCTTCTGAAAACTGGGTAATACTCACTTTTGCATGTGGATTTGGAGACTTATGATTTGCCTAATGGTAAGGTTTGCTTTATAAACATGCCTCTTACTTTATAAATATGCCTCTTGGCTCAGCAAACTTGTTGCCTGTTTTCCAGTGTTTTTAAGGTAGTACTGCAAAATACCCAAGGAAATAGATCATTACAGAATCTAATTCCTTGTACTCAGCACTGAATCAGGACTAAATTTATTTTACATGACAGAAGCAGAGTGAATATCGCTATGTCCTTGGAATCCAGCATGGTTTTAATTGGATTCTATCTTTTTCTAATGCTACTGTGGAACACAATTTAAATCTTTGGGATTAAATTTATATGACAGGCTGCCATTCTCACTAAAGTGGTGCATCATTTTAATTTATTTATTTTGCTTTTATGTTTCTTGACAAGTAATAAAGCATCAGGTCCTTAGTGGCGAAGGTCTTGCTGCTATTTTTTTCTATAGTCCTTAAATTTCAGAACCCTTTTGCTGACACATGGCAAAGTGCAACAACATTCATTTAAAAAAAAAAAAAAAGGCCAATAGTTCTCAAGCTCAGCAAGATTTCTAGTGAGATACAATTTAAGATAAGGAAAGCTTCATTTATGCAATAAAAAAATAACCCCTAGTAAATGAGGTTTGCAATGCATTATCTTCTTAGCCTTTCACTGGGCCCATAATTATGCAGAATATCTAATATACTCTAATAATCAGATCTTAACTTGATAATCTCTTCACTTTATATACAGACTAAAATTCTACAACCCAGTAGATTAGAAAATAAAGACACTGATCACTTAACTGTAATAAATACATGATGCTGTGAAGGTGAAGATAAAAGCATGTTGTACAAAGTATGAAAATAAATTAAAATATTAGGAAACAGGTGTGGAGACTTTGAAAATAGGTTCACATTTTTCATTATGGCATTATTGTGGTTCATTGTCCCAATCACAGTCACTTCTACTGGTAATAAGAGGGTAGATAAAAGTAAATCATTCCTAGGTTAATGTGCTTATTATTAAAAATTTTAAAAATTAAATATGGACACATTTGGGAAAATAGAATTGCTATAAATTAAATTTTTAAAGCTCATTAGCTGGGAAGTAAGAGGGTTTTTTAAGCATTGTTTCAGTCCCTCTGTTTTAGGCAGCAAACATACTTTAATTTCCAGTGTACAAGACTCTTGCTAATACCCAGTTAAGTGTATTACCTGTTATGATGGTCTAAATCAATTTTACTGTTTTATCAGCTAGGATTGAATAAATGGCAAGGATGCTGATGAAGCACAATTCTGTATGTGTGTCTACAAAGTTTCTCTTGTTAGAATCCCCATTTGAATGACTTCATATGGTGCAAAGAGGCTTATGTATATATTGACCTTGGAAAGAACATAACAAGTAAAACCAGGGATTGGCATTTGGCAATAGATACACAGATCATGAGCAGACTGGTAAAGTCAAGCCTCTAATGATAGGATCATTCTTTTTTCTCACCAAAGTACATCATAAATTTCTACTATAGTCAAACCATTGCTTACCATCACTTGCTTGGTATTTGTAGCACAGTATTGCGAGAGCAGCACGAACACTATCCAGTTGGATTGTAGCACCCTGTATAAATTTTGTCACCGTTGGCATAACTCAGGGCATGCTGCAGCTCTACTTGTCTCTGATCATAAGCCCTTCAGAATTTGAAGGCTTTCTGTTGTAGAATAAGTTGACTGTAAAAGACTGTAAAAATTGTTATTACAATTTAGGCTTTTTATGAATTAGAAGATAGCGTTTGGAAGCATCATTGCATGGAAAAGAACTTGGTGTATCCAGGGATTTACCCTTTTCTTCTTCATGGATATGGTCTTTGGTTTAGAATTAATTAATTAATTAATTAATTGCTACCTGTTTCAATGGCTGCCTGGGATCAGCCTTTGCTGTTAATTTTTTTTCTATCAGCAGTTACTACATAAGAATGAAACAGGAATATTAATGGCGGAGACTTAAAACATGGGGGGAATTCTGCCACGTTCAAACCTTAAAGTGCTCTCGAGTGCTGTGTGTGTAACAGGTGTTTTGTCATCCTTCCATTAGGCTGGAAGTCTGCCCACTGGAGAAAACAGTGTATTGCCTTATTTGCAGAGTGGGAGAGCAGCCCCATCTTTTGATTCATGTGGAGAGTAACAACTGGGTGCAAATCCACAAATCAGCACAGCTTCATGACACAGAGGGCTCTCATGCAATAGGCCTTTGATTTTTGAACTGTAAAAATGATTTCCTTTGTAAGAGTTGTTAGAAATTTTTGACGTGGTCCTTTCTGTAGGCTGCTGATAATTACAGCTTAAACGTTGCTATTTTTACTCTCTACAAACTACACTCACATTTGGTCTTGGCACTTCAGTTTATTAAGTTGTACAATAAAGTCCCTTGCTGTGCCTTTAAATCTGATAAGCTGGAAATTTTGAGACCACTAGTGAGTTTGTTCAGACCAGAATTGTCTGTAGATATAAAAGTAGAGCTACCAATATTTGTCTTCAGCAAACTTTGTCCTTCAATAAAATTTAGACTAGTTGTGAATTACTGTCTTTTCAGGGCTGAGCACACTTTTGGAAGGCATGTGCTGGGCTGTATTTCAAAATACACTTTTATTTTTTTTATTTTCAGCTGAACTGTGGAGGAAAATCATAAGGGGAAAGTGGAATAAATATATGGTAAGATTTGTGTTTGACTTCTCAGTTCATAGCTTTTTTTTTTTATTGTCTAAGCTCAGAATTTTTTAAAAGAAGACAGGGTAACAGCTTGCATGAGCAAGTAACTTGATACAATCTGTAAAGTCCACTAGATAAAACAGTTTGTGGTTTGATCTATACTTGTGCTGTGCTGTATTTGTTTCACCTGTGTTACTTCAGACTACATTTAGTCTGGTTCCTGAGATGAATCACTTCCACTAGGTCTCTCTGAAGCTGTCCAAAAGACAAGTCATTGCTTTGGACCCTTATGGATGCCTTAGGTGCTGGAATACATTTATGCACTTCTGCATGGCAGTTCTGTATCATTTTCCTAAAGATAAAGGATTTGCGTAGGGCAGCCCACTCTGCAAATTTAGCAGTGTATGGCAAGTGGAGATGGTCAAGATGCACAGCAGATCTGCTGTACTACTTCTGAAGAAATTTGTTGGGGTTTTTTTTCCCTTGAGCTGAGCTTTGTAGGTATTTGGGTTTCTTCTGCAATATAAGGTCTCAAAATCTCTGTGAGGAAAAACCTGCTTAGAGAAGATGAACAAACTTGCAGTCTTTGTTGTGAGAACTAAGGTGATTCCAGGGTGCCTCTGTTTCTGTAGACCTATCAGTGTTTCTATCTGCTCATGTAAATTCGGTCCTAGCAGGGCCTGTAGGAGTGTTGGGAAGAGGTAAATAATGGAGTTCTCCAAGTTAGGAAGATTATCTGAGTGGTCATGTAACCACAGTGTTATTCAGAAACTTTACTGCTCAGTTTTGGGCTTCATTTCATTCCCTTTGGCAGAACCTGTAATGAGATGCTCAGAGGGCACCTTGCTGACAGTCTTTAATAGTGATTGCATTGAAGACTTCAAATAAACCAGAATCAGAGGGTTTGTGCCCTTTCACTAGACAAAGCAGCTAGCATTGAAGGTGAAGTTCTCATAAGATTTTATTTCTGTAGTGGCTTCTCAATCCTGGACAGACAAACATAATACGCCTGTCTTACTGGAGAGCAAAAGGTCTTTAAATGTTTGGGGCAAGAGAGATCTGCTTTGAATGAGTGATAACAGAAGGACAGGTCACAAAATTCCACCAATTTTATTCTTTGATGCCTGGTCTCAGCAGCCCATTCATCCCCTGATTATCTTATAGTTAGGCTGTAATTAATTGCAACTTTTGCTCGATATTAGAAACTTTCTATATGTAGGTGACATTAGCTGCAGTGGTGCAGGGCTCTTTGGGAATGCTTTATCTTCATTTATAATCTGAATTATAACTGAATACTGTAAGCCTTCTTTAATGAAATTCCCATGTTGTGTTCTGCTATCATTAAACAGCCTAGTTCATGCTGAAACAATTATTTTGGAAAGTTGTCTCAAGCTGCCTGAGGATATGGATTGATCAGTCAAGTAGCTGAAGGGATTGATCCTAGTCCTTGTGAACAGTCCCTGAATTTGTGCTTGTTTATTGCATTTCTTGTCTTCCTGCTAACCACTTAAGGTCTGATCAACTTGGTAAAGATCATCTATTTCTGACAAAGATGGATGCAGTATTTTCTGTGGTCCCATTATCAAAATAAACAAACTGTGTGCTAAAGCAATGCACTCTTAACCATGTTAGTCAAAATGCATCTAAGGCGTTTCAAATTCACATAGAAGGGAAAGGGAAAAAAAATAGTGGTTCTTTTTTGCCCTTTAAAAGTTTTGGAGCTTGTGAAAGTCAGAAGGGAAACCTGACATTAGTAATGAATTGGTTACATAACTAGGAAAATATTTCTGACAAAACATGAGTGTATGTAGTGACACATATTTGGAAAGATAATCAAAATTTCTTTTCCTCTTCCATTCTTCAGATACAAATTACAGGTAAAATAAATACTGAAGAGGTTCCTACAAAGGTTAGCCAACTTACTGAATGTCCTTATTTAAGAGTAGCAGACCCACTTGAAATGAGACTGGCCTCAATTTTTCCTGGTCCATAGCTGACATAAGTGAATGTGTGTAGTTCACAAGTGAATGGAGTAAATTTTGCAGTCTTAGCAAAGTCTGTACTCCAGACAGAAAAGACTGCTTGTCCCAATACTATGTTGGAGCAAAAAAAAGAGAAATCAAAGGAGGACACCAGTTTGGAAGGATCAGGTAACCATTCCCCAGAGTTTTGGAAAAAGTGTTACTCTGGAATTTGATAATACTGTTGATGACTACTTTAGGACTGTTTTTCCTGTTCTGCTTGGAAGATAATGTTTTTTTACAGCTTCTGAACTTGACTAATTAAGGCTTACCACAACTTCACCACCACGACAGACCATAAGGTAATGATTCGTATGTTAGGAGAGAGCATGGCCCATTTTAAAGATGAGAGAAAATCTGCATCGATACAATGTGAGACCTGGGTATATTGTTAGATAAAACTTACAAATACTCTTAGCAGATAAGATGGGCATGGCTGTATTACTTCTTTTAATATTTTTAATGGATCTATTTATTTTAAATTGGACTGGTTTTTTCTGATCTTTCACTGAAAATGTTGGCCCTAAAGCTGTCATATTAAGGCAGCATAAATTAGAATAGTAGTAAGGCAGTAAATCTAAAAGAATGTTAAATGTTATTTATTAGATAGTAGCCATTAGATCAGCAAAATTGGCCACAGTACGCAAGAAAGGAAAAATTTCATTTCCTTCTGAAACATTCTTTGGAGTACAAACACTCAGAATGAATTAAATGGAGTAGTAGGTCTTTCGTAATATAACAACTATAATGCTAATAAATTTCAACATTCCCTGCTATTGTGCTTTCACAAAGAATATTAAGCTGATGATTTTATGAAGTAAAATATTATTTTTCAGTCTTAAAATTATACTAAAGAAGAAAGTGACCATTTGTACAACACCGTGGCTGAAACAATTTAAAATTTCTTTAGTGTTGACTGTATTACTTTCTTGCTTATAAATAGTAAGTAGCAGTAAATAGTAACTGCATTGACAGTTTAAGAGATGTAAACTACCTGTTGTTGGTGTTTGAAGTTTACAAATTTCTGAGGGTTCAAGCATGGGTACACTCTTCCTGTAGTATTATTAGACATGGTGATTTCAGCTCTGTCCAAGTAATGGTTCTCCCACTGCTCCTGCTACATCCTGATGTGAAAGATTTGATTTCAGCTAGGATTGGTAAAGTTAGAAAGTCATATGTATGTGCCCCCTTAGTGCAAAGAGGCTATTCTCCTCTATTTACATTGCCATTATTACCTGAAAGGCAGTTTGGGTGATGTAATTGAGAAAATATTTTGTCCTTGTTCAGGGTCGCAAGAGAGTTAATGAGGTTGCATGGAGCTGAGAGCTGGAGTGTTAATGTCTATGTATTTGAGCAATTTCTCCCTGAAGAAGCACCATTTTGCTTTTTGCCCTGAAAAACAAAGAGGCTCGAAGAAACCATATGAGGTGGTTTCAGCTAATTATAGAGAAACATAACATTTATGCTGGTGTTTTCTCAAGAAATCAGCAAGATCTTATATGTGTCTTGGTTTTGATAGAATTATTTAATATCACTGCCATATTACAGTACAGTAAATATTTTATGCTTCGCAGAGAAATAAATGTATTGTAACTTGTGACATACATACTAACTCTGCATGACCTCTTTGTCAGACTTTATACTAACATAAAAAATAAGCTACTTAACAGATGCTCTATTGCTAATCTCAGGGGTTTATTGCTTCTACACTTTTTTTATGAAGACATTAATTTTCCAAAAGTATTCTTCCTGCAGTATTCTAGAGCATCTTCAAAAATTAGCAGTTAACACTCTAACACATCATATCTCCTGGAAACTTGATCTTACAGCCCTATTTTGCTTTCTTTCATCTGAGGAGTGTTTTTGGTTTGCCTAAGCTTTGTGTATTTTGGGGAATTTGTAAAAAAAAATTCATATATAGCTCAGACATTGATACTGGAACTGATAATACTATTTATTTAGTTTGTATATTAGTGTTGCAAAGAGATAATAGAAGACTACTCTTCTAAAATTTTAGTGGATTGGGCCAGTCACTTAAAAAATGCTTTTTGCAATTCTAATTTTAAGGCATTGGCTTCTTTAATTGGAGGGTTTCTGGGCAACTATTATTATAGTACAAATATCAGCTTTGGCATAAGTGTATATTTCATAATCCAAATGTGAAACTTGTTTATAAAAAAAATAAATTCATTATGCTGTAATTGGGGCTGAATCTTTACTTGCAGGGACAGAATTGAAAGTCAACAATAGATCAGAAGGTTGTGTTCCACATGAGTGTGTGCATAAACAGAGCTTGAATTTGTTCTAAGAGCATGCATATGATCTTGAATGCCTTTGTAGCTGGAAACAAAGTCATGCTGTTAAGATTGTGAAATCCAAATTTTATTTTGTCTCATTTTTTTCTCTACTAACATTTCTTGGAAATCTAAGTGTTGTCGATTCAAATATATCCTGTTTTCCTTCTTCTTTTTTTAGCTATTTTTTCCAATAAGAAAACAAAATGAGAGACTTTGTGGATAGAAGCATGAATGGCAAGTTTGTAATTCAGTAAGAGACTGGACTCAAGAGCTCAGTAGACAGAGATCTTGGGTTTCTTCTCCCTATTGGTGAAAAAATAAAATTATGGTTTTAATCCATTATACCTTCAGTTAGATGATATGTGAAGCTTGGCATGTTGATCATATGAACTCCATTTTTTATTTCACTGTATTTTTTGAGGAAAGAGCTAGTTCTACTGCTGTGTCCTGTATGGGGAAAAACGACCTGGTCAATGTTAAAATAATAGTGGAATAGCCTGTTTCTGTAATAGAACTATCTCGCAAATTTTTAAATTATTTCTGTTGCCTTTGCATTTCTTTTTGTTTGGGGTTGTTTGCCAGGTGTTTTGTTTTGTTTGTTTTTATACAGTAAATGTAAGAAAGCAACAGGTAACTTGGGACTTGAAATAGATATTTTTCAGGAAAAAGTATGCATTTTTTATTGCTTTGCTCAATATTTATTTCTGGTACCCACTAGAGCAAAAATGGCATTATATAGGTATGAGAGAAAGAAAGAAATACATTACTAGTTCATCATAGAGGATTCCTGTGAGAGTATGTGCCTACATGGGCATGCACGTAAGCTTTGCGTCTACTCTGCTTCTGCAAGTGTGTGAGCAGGTGCACAAGGAGCCAGGAGGGAGCATGGCCAGGGCAGCTGACCTGAAATTGCCAAAGGATATTCCATATCACAGAATTTCCTGCCCAGTATATAACCTGGGAGGAGCTGGCCAGAGGCCACTGATCGTTGCTCAGGGACAGGCTGGACATTGGTCAGTGGGTGGTGAGCAACTGTATTGTGCATCACTTGTGTTGGTTTGTCTCTTTCTCCTCCTTTTTATTGCAATTATTATTAATAGTATTACAATAACCATTATTATATTTTAATTCGTTTTAATTGTTAAACTGTTCTTATCTTAACCCATGAGTTTTACTACCTTTTTTTTTTTCCCCCCCCTCCCTCACTCCCCTCCAATCCCACCAGGGGTGGTAGGGAGTTAAGTGAGCAGCTGCATGGTACTGAATTGCTGGCTGGGGTTAAACCCTGACAGGTTTACTTTGGATTACTTTAGTCTCATGTATTTTCTGTATTAGGCATGAAAGATTATCCTGTGATCTACGTTTAACTCATAAAGAACTTTATTTATGCCTAGAAACACAAAAGAATCCTATAGCAGCCGTGCTAAGTAATGATATGAACCAAATGCAGACAAAAATTCCTCCCACCCCCAGAACTGTAACAGACTTCCTAGCAAAAGCATGATCATGCATATTAGTGACTTGCAGTGCAGCTGTGTCTGGCAGTGTTTGTCCATGGGATGTCTCTGATCACAGACATTTCTTACAGCACAGAAAAAAGTTAAAAGTTAACTGTAAAAAGAGAACTTGTGTTAAATTATATAGCATTTATACCAAAAGTATAATCTAAAATTAAACCAATTTCTTTTTACCTTTGAATCTGGGTATTTGTGAAATAAATACATAAATAGAAATATTCTGTCTTAGTTGATTAAAACAATTATAAGAAATTCCTACCAAACTGAAATATGTTCTTTTGCTAATTAGCAATAGTAACATATAAAATAGGTATTTAATCTCCATTAGATATTCATATGTTTGTTGTGCAAAATCTAAATATCATACTACCTGACCAAATGGATGTTTCAAATGCATGGAATAGTAACTCAGTGGTGACCCACATGTGTTAAGTCTGTCTGTGAGCACTTTCTGCTTTCAGGATTATTCATGCATGTCAGTAGTTCTGCTGTTGTTCCATTAAACTCAGATGCTAGTAAAGCTTAAAAGTTCTGTAAAAGTGTTTCTAGTTTGGGGATTTAATACTGTGCATCCTATGGTGACAATTCTTCTAGTATGTCAGAAGGGCTACGAAAACAAGACACATCCCATTTCAGTGTAGGACCAATGCATTAAACTACATCAATTAAACTTCAACCTGGAAGTAAGAGGGCAACAGTGTAGGAGTGGTTGTGAAAGAAAAGTCTCAGACAAATGGTCCTGAAAAACTCAATGCTTAAAGCTATGTGATTTTACATGGAAATTGCTTAGAAGCTGACCTGACTATGAAATCAACTTCCACCTCAAATTTTAAACATTGTAAGGTTTGTGGGTTATTTTCCCTTTTGGTTGTTGTTTCTATTCCTTAATTGTAAAGAATTTCAAGATGAATGATAAGTAAAATTTTCCAGAAATTTTGCTTTCCAACCAGCAGGTATATGCTCAACTAAGCACCTTTGCTACATTTTTAACATCCAGAAATAGGAGTATTTTAAAAGCTCATTCAACAACATACTGAGACACTGGAGGCTTGGTGGTGTTTGAGTCTCTGGTATACTCTGGTTTTTTGGCAAGTAATGTGACATTGTAACTGGGATTAGTGGGAGGGATAGGGATGTGGACATGCCTGCAACAATGGGAAGGTGACACTGTATCTCGGCACTTCTCTGCATATCAATTGTGCAGAAAAAAGTGAATGATATATTGGGGCAGCATTCATGTGCCTTTTCAATCTCCCACCATGCCTTATTAATGTTTCTTCTGTAGCCTCTTGTTAGATCCATGATCAACGTTATCTCCCTAGAGGCTTGCATGCAACCAAATTGTAATTTGTTGCCATAGTCCTCCATTACTTCTCCATTCTCTTGGAAAAACAGGGTCTTTCTCTTCCATGGCATTAATTTGGTGCCTAGGAAAAGGATAAGCTTTGATGCAGTCCTTTGTGGTGGTTCAAAATGCCTCCCCCTCTCCTGCTGTGACATGCTCTTTCTCTCCTGGCACTGTGGTTCTGACATACCCATACGTGGAACATGAAAGGCTTGCTAAAATGCTGCCTCCTGTGCATCAGCAAAGAGTCTGTCAGGATCTGCTCTGTGGTAATAGCAGGGGGATTCTGAAAGGTGAAAAAGGCAATCTGAGGGTTTGAAAAATGAGGCCACTGGCTTAGATGCTTGGCTCACTCTAACTTCAAGGACAGTAGGACATATCAAGATTTGTCACCAGCTTCAAAAATCAAACGCTGTGGAATTGGGCCTTGGCTGCAGAGTGTCTAGGAGATAAGCCTGATGACTCTTTTATGTTATGTTATTGAGTATAGGAATTTTAAATTATTTTGCAACTGATTAAATAATAGTTGAACTCCTCTCTGACAAATAATAAGAGCCAGATATGAATCTGAAATGTTTGTGCAAGCTATACTTAGCCACAAATGTCACAATGCCATTCTCAGGTCCAGGGTAGCCCCCTCATATAGTGTGAGTTGAAGGGGTCCTGCTGTTGGAAGGGGGACTCAGCTGCTGCATCCCACTGCTTATAAACCTGCCTTTCTTTCTTACTTACTTTCTTTGAACACTGACACACAACTAGCTGATTTGACATTTTAGGCATTTTCAAAAAGAGCTGATTTTTAAAGTAGGTCTTTTACTACTTAAAGATTCACTTTTGCTCATTTTTTTGCTAAGGCAGAATGTGGTTGATGTAGTTTGCTTTATTACACCCACTCTGTCCACTGATATTGCTGGTTTTCTTTACTATTTATAAGTAACAATCAATAAAATATTAATAAATTAGATCCTTTGATTTACTCTACAGTGCATGTAGATGGTATTATAAAATCATCCCACTTCATTTTTTTCAGTCTGTCTCAGTGCTGTTTACCTCATTAGTGCTTTAATTCATGCAGAGGAGGCTAGTCTCCACTGAAAAGCAACAATTCCTAAATCAGAAGCCCCATGTTATCTTTGATTCACTTTGCCTTGAACTACAATAGATGCTGTGGCTTGAGAAACAGGGGGTATGAATCAGTGCTGTAAACTGGAAGGTGAAAAGGCATCTATATTTCATATATGAAGTTTATTACTATTTCTGTCTAAAACTAATTATGAGATCTTTTATACAGGACCCTATTAGATGAAAACCTAATGTCTCTGTGCACAGTTGAGAAGCTGAAGAAAATATGATATTTCTTATAGTGCCAGAAAACACTTTATTATATCTATGCCACATCAGTAACAGAACATTTCCAGTGCTTTCCTTTATAATTGAGCTGATGTAATTTACAAATCACACTTGTAATCTGCTGGCAATATTGTCCAATACTGTTTTCCTTTGTCCACTTCAGCAGTAAATTCTAAAACAAATCTCTCTAACGACATTATGCTATAGGGGCACATAGATATTTCCCTTAAATATACTGAAGGATTCATGCACCATGTATTGCTATTCCTCTGTTGCAGTGTCTCAAAGGAAATGTTTAAATCTTATAAATAAAGCTAAAAAATAATTTGCTCATAGTCAGTTCCTGTGCTACTAATATTTATCTTTTCTTGATAATGCAGAACTGGAGGTGAAGGCTGGTAATTGTAAAATCAGGTTGGTTTTTTTTCCCCCGAGGATACAATAGCCACTGATTTGTATGGTCACTATATAATGGCTAGAGGTAGGTATAACTAGTGAGCAGCTCACTTGGGGAAATTACTTAGGCATATAGTCACATACTCTTCTCTTGATGCAAGCTTGCAAATGTTTATTGTCAATTACCTGTAGCTCCCTGTAGCCATATGGAGTTGGGGGTCTTGGAAAATTGACTTGGCTTAGGTTGAGTAGAAGTAATGTGAGTGGTAATTCAGTCCTGATAATTTTAGCTTATGTGTGTTGTGCTTTTATTGCTTTTTTCAGTCCTAAACTATGAATAGTATTTGTGGAAGAAGAAATTACTGTCTTCTGGTATGAGATTACGTTTGTTAATGAAGATGTGGAAGTTCTCTGGCTCAAGTTGAGGCACACATCCCCTTCCCTACAAATTTGTCTCTGACTTTATTGCAAATTGAATACTATAGAAAAGATCAGCACAAGTAAGTAGGGGTTTTGCTGCAGAAAAGAACGGAAATGGGATTTGGCTCATAATCCAGTTGCTGTGCTTTTTTCATAATGAATGAGCACAGTAAACGAACGGATGAACTGGTGTTTAATGCATTCCTTTATCTGGTATGGGTATAATTGGAAATGTGGTACTTTGGAGACCTGCACAACTTCTGTATATGATTCATAGTAAAAGAGATAAATGCATTAAAATTTGTTGGGAAACTTTATTCATTTTTATTGAATTTTACCTACTTGCACGAGTGATTGTATGAACACTGTGTATAATGTGGGGAATAGTCTAGTGACTCCAATTAAATTATAACTCATATTTTATTTTCCCTTTGAAACTACCTTTTATGCACAACATAATTCATTTTTGTTTGCATTCTTTCTTTAACCCCAGTTTTACCAGTTTTGACTTTGTCACTGTAAAAATCGGTTTCAGTGTTGACTTCTGGTCAGGCTGAATATCTGTTTGCCTGATCTGGCAATATTAGCAATCTGCTCCTTACTGTGTGGAGTAAATATATTTCTGGAGTTAGCAATGAGAAATCAGAAACATTTCCTTAGGGTTTTCAGGTCACTAATTTATTTTTTTTTAATA
Source organism: Acanthisitta chloris (assembly GCF_000695815.1). Taxonomy (NCBI): domain Eukaryota; kingdom Metazoa; phylum Chordata; class Aves; order Passeriformes; family Acanthisittidae; genus Acanthisitta; species Acanthisitta chloris. Next base: position 51,509 of record NW_008654476.1, on the reverse strand, counting down.
CAAATTGCTTTGCCTTTGAGCCCTTTGAAGACTTTACAATGTGGAGTTTTTTACATAGGAAACTTGACACCTAGATGTCCTCAGTCACTTGACCTTTCCTATGGCCTGGGATAAGTGTATGCCCTCAATTTCTTAAGAATGAAGAATTGGGCATTGGATTGGTCCTAATATGTGTGTCTGCAGAAATTTTTCCAATAAAACAAATGTTCTGTCTTTATTGGACATATCTTATGTATGAAGCGCTGCATTACTAATAGGTAGTCAAATAAGTATAACCATGATTGTGACATGCCTGGCAGGTACAGAAGATGGGCTAGCAAAGTAATATAGTGACAATATCAGTATTCAGTGAAGTACATATCTAATATCAAATACAGCCCTGTGAAAGTCAACTTATCTGTAAGCATATATTCAAGTGATTTGTTGGATTGAACACTACTTGCAGAATACAGTAGTTCTGAGAAATAGAAAATGAAGATTGCTTTGTTTCAATAGAGGAAAAAAACCCATTAGTTTTAGTAGATAGTAACCTGTACTTGCCATCTAGCTTGTCTGCAAAAAAATTGCCATTTGCATGCCTATTTTGCAAAGTTTTTGTATTCTGAAAGTGTGAAAGCTAAGCTTAGTAGCACATAATATTTTTGTTATCTGTTGTCTGAAAGGAAGAAATAGAGCTGCCAAATTTTCCACCAGCAAGTAGGGAGAAAGGACAGCCTTGCCTGAATTCAGACAAGAGCAAGACAAAAGGAGAATCACTTGGAAAGATTGACTGGTCTAATAGAAATAGTGTTGGTAAAATGTCCTGTGCCTTAGCACCCATTTGCTGTCAAAGTTTTTCTTCAGTTAGGATTATGCCCCTACATTGATAAACAGGTGCAGCCCTCAAACTGGGACTATCTTACTGTCTGTTTTCAATACTAGAATGTTTTCAGAGAGCAATGATGGTAATACAGGACATGTTTTCTGCTTTGAGAACTTGGATAGAGATTTATATGTAATTTTTAGTAATGAAAATAATAAACCCAGTTTCCTCAGCCCTTTTTGTATAAAATAAAGGATACAGGAGAGCCTCAAGGTTTTGCATCATAATTAAAGAACTTACTCTCTTGTGAACACTTTTGATGCCTTTGCACTAAACTCCTCCTCTAATGCAAATACTATGAGAAATTTTCAAGTATGTGATATGTAAATCCCCTGAGTATCTCCATCTGGCTTCCTAAATCAGAGTTGTAGGAATAGTGAGTGGCCTCAGACACAACTTGGCATTAAATGCAATCTGTGAGTACCTAGTGTTACCAGTGCTGGTCACGATTTATTAAAGGTAAAATGTTGAACTGTCTGTGATGCCAAATTGACACACTTTTAAGTGTCATCTACTTTCTTCTGCTGAAGCATAAACACATGCAGACAATAATCTTCTGATAGTTTTGGGTTATCTTTGACTATTGCAAAAATACATTTGGAGGTACCCAACCTAATGCAACGTCATCTTTCCCTCAGACATGGTACCCACCTTTCAGGAATGGAAATGGAAGTGTTCCTATATATTGCCCTGTCACTGAAGCTGTATTACCAGGGTGATGGTTACAACCTGAAAATGTCACACATCTGACATCAGACTGGGTTTAAGTTTTATTTTCTGTTTTTAAGTTTTGCCCATGCAGTGAGTTTCATTTTGTTTGGTTTTCATTTCAGCTATAGGAAAACAGATGTGTAGTTTTCTAGAGAAGTCAGTAATTGATTAAATCTGTCAGCACTGCTGAGAGATCTGGCTGTTGATACTTCTGTAGCAGAATCAGTCTCACAATGGCTTCAGTGTCTTCCCGTAGCTATGTATAAAGGATTTAATAATAAGAAAGGGTAGAGATCAGAGGAACATACTCGGGTTCCAGACTCCTGCTTGTGTGTCCACTATTTTTTTCAGAGTTATATTTATCCTGACATGTTTTGCCAACCCTTTTTTATTATAATGTTCCAGAACACTGAATTTAGCAGTTCAGCCTTTTTTCTCACTTAATCACTTGCTTGTTTATCAGACAAGTATCACTGTAAAAAAAGAAAGTATGTTGGAATGCTTTGGAGTTGGTTTGTTAGTGGATTAAAGAATTAGCAAATGCCTATATTGAAACTGAGAATGGAAAAAGCACGCTCATTTTCTGAGTCACTAGCTTTCCTTATTTTGTAAGGACACTTCAGAGGGGAAGAAGTTACTTGAAGACCTTGGAAAAAGAATGCTGAATTTTTATCAGTGTCATTGCCTGGTTAAGGTGACTTTCCATGAAATGTTAATGAATCTGGATAATACACATGGGCAGCATTGTGAAGTGGAGTTTACCTTGCTGCTCTGTTTTTTCATAGCAGTTCTCATTTTACCTATTTAATACAATATTTTGCTAGGATTATTTTTTAAATGTCATTACTAGTTAATCACTGACAATAATCTGTTTTCAATAATTTTAGTTTTTTTAATGTATGAACTATGTGGGCCAAGCTTAACAGAAGTGCAGAAACCCCTGAAGTGTTACTGCTTTGTTTGCTTCTTAGTTTTCTACTCAATAACTGTGTGGGCTTATTACAATGTTTTATGATTAGATCATCATATAATGGTCATTTTTTCTGTTCTGCTGTGTAACAGAAACCTAGAATTTCCTGCACCTTGCATCAGGTATACATCAGGTGTTATTGTTGCAACAGGTATAATGTGGCTCTGGTTTGATTTAGAGCTTATTTTTTTTAAGAGAAATTGCATGCTGATTTGGAGTCTTCAAGTGATGGAGACTTCAGAACACCTGTAGGCAAATTGTTCTTAGGTTTGATTATTCACCTGGTAAAATTGTGTGATTTATTTGTATTCTAAATCAATTCATCTTCAGCTTCCAGTTACTGGGTATAAGATGTTGGAAATTCAGCAGTAATTTAACAAAGCTATTCAGGAAAAAAATTTATATAGAGTGAAGAAAGATTTCTGTGAGAAAAAGATGCACTGTTTGGGGGGAGTAATTTTACAAAATTGAAAAGAATCTGTGGTGAGCAATTATAAATGTAAAACAGTAGGGGAATGTAGGAAGGTAAAATCATCTTTCTCATTCTCTGCTAGTCTAAACCTGTGATGTGTAAAACTAAAATGTAATTTGTTAGTGTTACTCAGTAAAAGGAGGACACCATTATCCCTAGTACAAAATGCATAACTTCCCAGTGCCATCACTGAAAGGGGAAGCCTCAGCATGCCAGCAAGAAGCCCTGTTTCCTGAACAGAGAGAGGAATGCAGATGCCTTGTCATCCAAGTTTTATGTCCCCAACAGATTTGCTAGGCTGCACAGCTGAACTAAATCTAACCCTTGCTGAATTGCTCTCTGCTGTGCAGCCTACATTCAAATATGTATTTCAAATATCCCCAAGACTTCACTTTAGGAAATAAAAAAAAAAAAAAAAAGCAGCCTTATTTTGTGTACAAGGGTTTGAACAACTCTCATTTTAAAGATGAATATAAGCCAGTTTGATTTATCAGCAAAACATGCCTTACATCAACTGTTGAAGCAATGGACAAAGGAACCATTGGGCAAAGGAGGAGAAAATGAATATCATTAAATCATGTTTTGTCCCTTTTAACTGTCATTTTATCCATTTCCTACCACGTGAGTGTTAATGTGGCAATATTTGGTGCATTCAGTCATTCACTGACTGTCATGTTCTGAAAACTGCTGCCGCTGGGGAAGAAAGCAAAGCAAAGCAAAACCATTGCCATGGGTCAAACTTTGAGGAATCCAATTTTATCAAGAGAAGTGTGGAATTCACAAGCTGTAATCTGATGTTTTAAAGTCCCTAAGGTCAACAGTGAAACAATCCAATAAAAAGGGACTTAAAAATGTAGATCTTTATAGAATTTGCCTCTAGAATGGTTTTAGAACTACAATATACCACTGGCCTCACCCATTAAAAATTGAACAAGTTAATTGATTTGGTGTATGGGGCTTTGTACAGTTTTATTGTGGAAGATTTAAATTTATCTGGACTAATAAACAGCAGTAGTAAAAACTAATAGCAGCTGACACCAAGTTTGGCAAGAGTGTTGATCTGCTGGAGGGCAGGAGTGCTCTGCAGAGTGATCTGGACAGGCTGGACCGATGGGCTGAGGCCAATTGTATGAGGTTCAACACGACAAAGTGCCAGGTCCTGCACTTGGGTCACAACAACCCCATGCCATGCTACAGGCTTGGGACAGTGGCTGGAAAGCTGCCTGGTGGAAAAGTACTTGGGGGTACTGGTCAACAGCAGCCAAATATGAGCCAGCAGTGTACCCAGGTGGCCCAAGAGGGCCAATGGCATCCTGGCTTGTTATCAGCAATAGTGTGACCAGCAGGACCAGAGCAGTAAGTGTCCCCTCACCTGGGCACCTATGAGGCTATACCTCAAATCCTGTCTTCAGTTTTGAGCCTCTTACCATAAAAAAAAGGCATTGAATTGTTGGAGCATATCCAGAGGTGGGAAATGGAGCTGGGGAAGGGTCTGGAGCACAAATCGGATGAGGTGCAGCTGAGAGAGCTTGTGGGTATTTAGCCTGGAGAAAAGGAGGCTCAGGGGGAACCTTCTTGCTTTCTACATCTACCTGAAAGGAGATGGTAGCCAGTTGGGGGTCAGTCTCTTCTCTTCTTCCTAGTAACAAGTGATGGGATGAGGGAAATGGCCTCAAGTTGTGCCAGGGGAGGTTTAGACTGGAAAAATTTCTTCACCCAAAGAGTTGTCAAGTCCTGGCACAAGGTGCCCAGGACAGTGGTGGAGTCCCTATCCCTGGAGGTATTTGAAAGATGTGTAGATATAGCATTTGGGCACATGGCTTAGTGTTGGAATTGGCAGTGTTAGGTCAGTGCTGGGACCTGATGATGCTTTCTAACCTAAATAATTCTATGATTCTAAATCTAAGAGGAAAATAATGAAAATTTAGTATTTCACTAGTAAAAGTGAGCATAATAAGCAATAGCTTTAGAATATCAATTTATCAGCCATAAGGTTCACTTAGGGTTAGCCACGATTGATAGTTTATCTTTTGTGTACTATAAAATTAAAAATATTCCTCCCACTGAGATGTGGAAGGTTGTTGATAATGAGACAGCATAGTAACCACTTATAAAAGAGCTTTCATGTTAAATGCTTAAGAGAGTTTTAATGCAATATCATACATTCATGAAAATATCTGAGTTCTGACATACATAGAAAACCTTTTTAACTTTTAAATATGTACTTATTTCGGTTTCCTTCATGCTGATACTGTAGAATTCATTCAACTTATGTCTATGTATTACTAACTTAAGGCAGCACACTACTTCACCAAAAATAATTTAGATTTTTAAGTCCATAAGTTTCTTCAAAATACTTTAACAATACTTTCAAGTTAGATGCTGCTTAATTTGACATCTGTTCATATGATAGGCCATTTTTTGATCTTTAATTAAAGGATAACAAAAAGCTTGGTTTTCAAAATAGCACTTTGTTAATATATATAGTAGAATGCAATTAATACTAAAACTAATAATTTTTCTTCCATTGTAGTGTCTCTCAGAAAAGCAACTCATTTAAGAAACACTAATAATAATGCAGAATCCCTGCACAATTTTGAGAACAGATAAAAATAATACTTGGGTCTTAACTGAGCAAGCACCTGGAAACTGATGCAGTGTGAGTTGATGAACAGTTACTCTGCAGACTGATGCATCACTTAAGATTAAACATATGCTGAAAAAAAACTTCTCAAAAAAACTGCTAGTGCTTTGTAGGCTTAGTTATAGTAGAGAGGCAAAGCCTGCAGGGAACTAATGCTAAGTGTTCCTCTGTATGATTTTTGTTGTTATTAATGTATCTTTTGACCTTCTGAGGTTGGTTTTGAACAGAACATATGAATCAGTTTATGGGTAGGAATCAGGCCCTGGACTGTTGATTGGTGTTGAACCAGAGTAATATTGAAATGTATCTTAAATATAGATGAAGTGAAAAGCAAATCCATTTTGTTAATCAAATCACTTAACATTAAGGAAAAAATAGCAACAACCTATTAGTGTTTTCTCCAAAGCTAGAGATTCTAAATTCGAAAGTGATAAAATAATTTTGTTCGTGTCAGACTCATGGGAGGCATTTTTTCAGTCCTTACAAGCTTCTAACATGGACTAATACTTCTGCAAGGAATACAGTGTAAAGTATTAGTTCCCTTTTGTTTTGGTCTATAATTATAGGTTGAAAGTATTGAATGCCTTTGTACTAAAAGTACAATATAACCATTATTCAAAAAGCACATGTAGCAAAAACATATAGAACACAAAATTTTTGGCTTGTCTCTGACATTAAGCATATTCTTCTCTCTGTGAAATATCAGTTGTGTGAATGTCTCTAGTAAGATATAATGCCGTGGCAGCAGCCATGAGTAGTCTAGAACATAAATCGGTCCTGTCTGCACTTATCAGATTTAGAAAATGCGCTTTCCTGGATAATGTTCACTAAAACTTAGTGCATGAATGCAGAGAGTTGTCAGGCTCTCTTATAAACCTCTGTATGTTATGCAGAATATTGCTCTTCTCCCCTAAAAAGTTAGGCACAGGATTACCATTTCATGTTTATGCTAAGCACCGAAATGAGACGGAAATTTATATGTTCACTCCCAGAGAATTATTTCCTAAGCATTAACCTGGCCAGAAATTACTAAATCCAACCAACAAAAACTTCTCTGATTTGATACAATTGTTGCATAAAATGCTATGCTCCATTAAAATAAATGTGTTTCTCAGTCATTGCAATTGCAATATGGTTCTCTAATGAAGAATAAAGCAGTTCTCACTCTAACTACAGTCCTGGACACATCATATCCACAAACAGAACACCAGGTTTTTGTTATTGCAGCTTTCCAAATTCAAGGGGTAGAAGCTGCAACTAGGGGGAAAAAAGAGGCAAAACACATTCATTTTTTTTCACAGAATATAACCATGCCTGACTACAAATCAAGGGCTCCCTGATAAAATATTTCAGTCTAACTTTCTGAGCTATTTCTGACATTTTAAACTGGCTTAGGGTGTTTGAGGGTTTTTCTTGCATTTTATTTTATTTGGTTTATTTGTTTAGTATTTTTGGGGGGGTGGGTGTTGTGGGGTTTTATTTTTCTCTTGATATGTTAATTTTGTTTCCCTGTATCTAAGGTTTTGCTGAGACACATGAATACTGTATTCCTAGTCAAGCAGGGTGTGACTTCTTATTCTAGTAGTAGCCTGCATCATTTCCTGCTTAAAACGATAAAAATAGCTCTAGAGTTTCTCTGCTACTGACTTCCATTTTATCTTCCTGTTCTGTAGCCTCAATCACAGGTAAAGCAGTAGGAAATGCTGTCTACATCACAATTTTAGGCTTTGAGAAGCAATGCTTTGTCATGATTTCTAAGTGAACTTCTTGCTTTTTATTACAATATGCTTCAAACAACAATGTGGTTTATGGCAGCTACATGGAGCCAGCTGTCCTTTGCATTCTCACATTTTTAGCTATCCCTTCTGGCTTTGGCTCTCCACACTTTATTTCATTCCGATGTAAAAGATAATATCCCAGCATCAATATTGAAACTCTGGGCCTGGATGCTGGTGTAATTGACTTAAAGTTCTTAAAATTCACAGGATCATCAACATGTACCTCCATTAATCAATTTTTTAGAAACACAGAATCGACAGTTTAATGAGAAAAGCTTTCCCAGGATCACAGTCCCCTCCTCCTCATTATGAGAGTCAGCCTTACATTAAAGAAATTATAAATCCTATTTGATTTCCCTTTCATGAAAGACTGAGCTGTCCCAGGTGTAACCTTTCTTTTTGCTGGATGAGGAGGACAAGTGCTAAAGTAATGAGATAATCAATAGGAGTTGTTTAGGTACTGTTCATCTCGTATACAACTGGGGACACTGTGTTTTCCTTAGTTTTTCCTCAGTTATTAGTCCAGCCCACTACTGACAGAGCCAAGCAGTTATTCAAGGTCAGGCATTTCCTTGGTTTCAAACTTTTCTTTGGCTCTTCTCCCACTGTCATTTGAATTAGCCTTAGCTCATCAACACAACTTTTAAAAAATGCCACTGATATTGTGGTTTAACGAACTGAGAAATGAATGTGTTGACCTTACCTTTTTAAAGGGGACCACAGGATTGTTTTGCTCATGGCCTCATTGGTCTCACTGTGGAATAACCCCTTCAAGTAAATGTATTTTTCCACAGCTCCCCTCACAGAATTTAAGGATATCTCTCAGTCAGCTGAAGTATTCTCATTTTAGAGCTCAAAAATCTTGGAGTAGATTACCTAAGTGGTGTAATTTGCTGAGACTTTTTATCAGGTCATCGAACTTTTAAACTGTGTTAAAGTCAGTGTGTTAGTATCCCACAGTGAAAGATTATTTAAATATTTGTATTTCAGTATTACCTTAATCTGAGGATTTCACAACTCACCTCTCATTTCCTGCGAAGAGCACTATTACACAAGGATTTTCTAGGGTTGGGTTTGGAATGATTGTAAAATAAGGATAAAAAAAACCCTGACAAACCAAACCCCAATATTCTTCAGCTCACTGAAAGAGAAACAGCAGAGTAACTTCAACAAAACCTATTGTTCTTATGTCTCGGCCCTCAGCTCAGCTGTGGGCATGCAGTCTTCTCTTTCAATGGGGTTAATAACTACTGCCTTGTCATAGCATCCTTTGAACATACCTGCCCCACTCTTGTCTCTGACCTGCTATTAGTTGGAGGTTGCTGCTTGTGTTCATTTCCTGGGAGCACTTTTGCTTTATTCTAATTTGCAAAATCTGATGGGAGGGAATATTGTGGCACCAAAAGGAAACATCTGTTGAAGAACTGACACTGTTGTTTAAGTTGTAACTGAAGGAAATAGAGAGTTTATGCAAATTTTACATAAGGCAATATGGCTTAACCACTGCAGTCATTTTCTGTTATTTAAGTCTTTTTTTTCTTAAGCTTGAAGTAAATTTGATTATGGTCTGCATGTTCTCTGTGCATGCAGGCTTAAACAGTGACTTTACCCACACTGGGAGGCATAGAGCATCATTGCATTTCATGTTAGAAAAGTATGAAAATATGTTATTTAGTTCCATTCATTCAAATTAAAGTTCAATAGGGTGTGTGCATTCTGGGATAATTGTTTGACTGTGGTGTGAAAACGGTTCTTTTGCTTCCTATCCCTATTCATGATGTGATTTGCATAACAATTCTTTAAATTCTAGGCTGTGACTATTATCTCATTAACATAATTACTAAATTTCTTGTTTTGTGGATTACAGTAGATAAGTAACAGTACTCTTGAATTGTTATCACATTTTCTTCTGTGCTTCATGATCACAGTAAACAGATTAGAAAGGTGATTTTTCATTTATTTTTTTTTTTTAGAGGAGGGACTATTCAAACAGCAGAATGATTATGCGACTCATTTATACACATACTAAACCCCCAAGAGATTCCAGCTACTGACTGCACTATCCTTTCAGGCACCTACCTGAAGTCTTGGTCTTCATTAAGGCTTCCTCTTCATCAGGAATTAGTTTTACTGTACTTGGACACCATAAGAAGCATTAAATACCACTTTTTTTCCTTTACTTCAGAAAATTAATGCCAGTTTATTAAAGGATTTTAGTCTCTGCATAGCTAAGTCTTGGTACCTTTGCTGATTTGTGGAGAAAATCTGTTTATCTAAAAAAAAAAATAATTAAATTAAAAGAAAATCAGCATTTGCTTGCGATTCCAAGCTAATTTTCTGCAAATATTTAATATCTACATTATTTTTATTGGCATCAATAATGTCCCAGAATCCAGTGAAGCTGCTTTTACATATAGCATGTTTTGAGTCTTTACAGGACTCTCCTGCAAATAGAACTCCTTTTCAGACAGATCTTTAGCCCCAATTTGCTATTTTTAATATATTAATATTTATCATATAAACACTAATGCTGGCATATGCATCAATATTTTACTGGGGAACCAAGTTAGAAAAATACAGTTTTCAATTATATATAAATATATTTTGTCTTAATAAAACTTTATTTCAAAGTGTTTTAGAGATGTTTACATTAGAGCTGCTGCTATGCAAGTCTATGCGAGGAGATCCTGAGGTGGTTTTGAGGATCTAAAACATTGCCCTTTCCCAGAAAGAACTGCCTCGAATTAGCACAATCCCTGAAATCAAAGTATGGTTTTAAAAGGCTATTTTTAAGAGAAGAAGAGAAAGTGTATAATATGTTGACTATAATGTTCTCTTTCACTCT
>NW_008654476.1:23453-41214 GCF_000695815.1 Acanthisitta chloris | reverse complement strand
TTATCCCAAGAAGAGCATATGATAATAGTGAAAAAGAATAGTCAAATTTAACATAATTCTAAAACAAGGGAGATTCTAAGATCCCTACTCTTCAGGAATGTGTTTACAAGAATTTATCATTGTGTTTCCACCTGGTGAGTAAGTCCTGGGTGTGGGTTTGATTGGCTGCATAAAGGAATGGAGGCTGGTGAGGACAGCAAGTGATGGTGGGTTTCTGTTCCCCTGCCCTTGTGAGTTTATACATGTCCATTTATCTGGACATGGCATTTTTTTATCTGGATCTGACATTTTTATTTACCTAATTTATGCCTCTCATGTATGATTCTGTATTTCTAAAAAATATTTTGAGAAAGGAAAAATTTTCTGCAGTTTTGTATAACTGTATTAAATGAAAATTAGTGATGGAAAATGAAGGGATGACTTTAACTGCAGAAAATATTGTGCATGAGAGATGATATCAGTGCATTCAGACCAGGTAGGTTGCTGCTACAACAGTCCAGATGACAGGCAATAGATGATTTTCTGTGCTCAGTGAATCATTAATCTCTTCAAATATTTCCAGAGAGGATACTTATAAAGATAACAGATTTCATCTTTCCAGATACAGATTCAGAATATCTCCATATTTCATTTTCATGGTTCCATTTAAGTTATAAATGTATGGCTATATGTACTATATGATTAGTTAGGGAAGGTTTGATTTGCTTTTCATTTTAGAAAGACTCATGAAAGAATATGGAAAAAATGTTCATCCTAATAGAAGCTGGAACCTGAACACCCCTATTTTGAGATTGTTTCAAAAGCTGAGATTGATGCTTAAATTTAGATATAGGATCTGTTTAGTTTCATCTTAACATTTTCAACAAGACAACGTTTTGAGGTGGTAGGAATTCATCATAGAAAAATAAGTTCTTTCCATGGAATTCCTTAGGAGACAAATGTTGGGAATTAGATTTTTCAATCAAGAATTTTTGACCTAAATAATATATCTGTTTTGTACTTGTGGTGTTACATTGTTATTGCACCAGTTTTCCTAAGGGCAAAGACACATTTCGGGAACAATAAAATGCTTCTCTTAGAGGAGAGAAAAGAGATTATTACTTAATCATTCTGTACTGACATGGAAGCTATCCAAAGTTACACTGGAAATTCTGGTCCTTTCCTCAGATTGTTGACTCCTGTGACATTGTTGCAACCCAGAGGATATCTATCCATTGTGTCCCCTTGAATTTTTAAAACAAAAACATAGTTAATATTTTATTGCATTTTGAATCCTGCTAAACGTAAAATGAACCTCTTGCTGTTTTGTTTTTAAAGTGGGCATCAGTAAAGGGACAGAAATAGGACCCTTCTTTTCTAACTTCTGTAAAAAAGCTTTCAATGCAATACCATCCTTAAACACTTTTTTTTTTTTTTATTGTCTGGATCAGGACAAATATCCTCACAAAAGAAGAAAAATTTTGAGATGCACTGATTATTTTGAGTGCATCTGACAGGAGTAAACGTGACATCTCTAGAGTCTTTACTCACTGAAATAAATTTAAAAGACTGACAGTAGTTTAATAAGTGGATTGCCTCAGTTTGTTAGGTCATTATAGTCAAATAGGCATATACAACGTATGGTTAGAAATTATGTGTTACTAATTTCCACTTGTATTGGAACTTCTACTATTGGTGATAAAATCTTGATAGACACTTGTGCTTATAAACTGTTTTGGTATTGATAGTGTAGGAGTGAATTGTTGCAACAGCCTGATATGGGGTAGTATTTTCTTGAGTGATATTATTTGAAGGAGCATAAATACAGAGAATTAGTGTCTTACTTAACATGAATAAAGTTATTACACATTAATATATGTGATTTTAAGATGACATTCTAGTGCATTGTACCTGTAATTGACTTTTTGATTCTTGGAATTAAGCCCCTTTTAATAGGAATAATCAAAGTTAGTGCAGAAATTTGGCTCAACATGAGTAATGATTCAAGTGTCTCAAATTATTTTCAGGTTATGTGACTGGATTGTTCACCTGCTCTGTGCATACAGTACATGAGAAATTGATTTTGGATTACAGTGGATATGAGTAGAGGATACTGCCTGAATTGTATCCTTTGCAAAATAAGGATGTGAAAGTTTCATAGATCCTCTGAGTAGAAGTCATTTTTTTGTTGGCTACATAATTGAAATTTGATTTAACTTCTTCCACAGAGCTATACAAAATCAAAGCTTTGATTTGAGGGCCAGAGGGACAAAAGTCTGATGCAAAGCTTAACTAACCCACATACTTTTTTCTACAAAACACATAATCAAGCAAATCTTATTTATTTCAGCAATCTGCCACAAGAATTTTTTCCTACTGAATAAACTCAAAGGATTGTATGGTAATACAAAAGGCTTCCTGATACATGAAGTTATGTTCAGGTCTTTATCCTCTCTTTTGCAGGAATGATCTAGAGACAAGATTTTTCTCTAGGATCTTTAATTTGGCACTTATCTACAAGATACATAATTTCACAAACCCCCATTCACTAATAGGAATTTGAGATCAACAGTATAAAATCCTGCCAGATCTTTGAGCTCCAATTAAATGCTTGTTAATAAATGTTCAGCATCTATCTAGAACTTAAGTAAATTCCTTGAAGTTTCTTTCCATTTGTCATTGCTATAAATATACAGACATTATACACTATGTCATTTCAGAAGCCATTATTTCATAAATTCAATAGGTAAGAGAATTAAAAAAAATCCTTCCATACGTTTTTAGAAATAAGGACTACATTAGGAACATAAGTCGGGTGTTATATTGACTTATCTTACAAATTAATGTTAATTTATAGGATGAAGTGTGTGTCTTCTAAAACTTTGTTTAAGGTCAATAGAAACTGCTTGTTTATGAGAACAGCAACTTCCTTTAATTGTTGCTGCAACTCTAAGAGCTGATTCTATCTACCTTTCTTAGGTCTGTTAACTCTTTTGGCCTAGTGGAAATAAATTCTAGTTAAAGCACTTTGTCACTCAGGGCAGATACATTTACTAAGACTTTAACATAATACGTGGTTACAAAGATGTTGTTTTCAACAAATTCGTAATCAAACTAAAGGTGCCTTAAGTTGCCAAGGGGAATTTCTTTATTGTATGGAAAGTCTAGAAAACATAAGTGCTTTTAATAATTGAAGAAATAATAGCAAATTATTTGTGATGCAAGCAATCTTTCCCTCAGATCTGTGCCTTTGGGGCAAAACATCAATGATCAGTTAACTCTGTCACTTGGTAAGGTGAAAAAGGTTACAGTTCATTGTCAGCTAGGGATTTTTCAAGCTTTTTCTTTCCTGACATTATAGTTTGGATACAGGGTGGTTCAGAATTGTTTAATAAGCTGCCAAAATAGTGTTCTTTTGTGTTCAAAACATATTTGCCTGAGATTATTTATTCTTTAGAAGTTGGAATAATCCGTCATAACTAGATGCTCTTATGTTTGAAATGCATTAAGGCAAAGTTTGTATTTTGATATGGTCTTTCCATAACTATATGTTGGTGAATGTTTGAACTTTTGGCCTGCAAGATGATTTCTAGGAATCATTGCGTCTCAGTTGTTGCCCTCACTGTCACTCTGATGTGGAGCCATGGCAAAACAGGTGTTTTGATGACTTGCACTTTGAGATACCTATTTCTTCTGATTTTCTAAATCTCAGCTGTAAACATGTGTTTCAAGCAGTGCTAAACAAATATATCTTTTCTTATATTAAATTCTTTCAACTAGGGGTTGATCTAAATTGAATTCATAAAATTTTTAATGTTCTTTGAAGTAGAGAAATCAAGTGTTGATACTCTTCCCAAACATATCTGAAACAGATTTTTGGTATGTTCAATTATTTGTTTATTTTGGAAGCAGCATGAAACCAGTCTTGTTATTTATGTTGAAATAATGATTTTTTGTGTGTGTGTGTGTGTGTTTTGGTTCTGCATTAGCAAGGAGTATAGAATAGATGGTAACAAGTAACTAAATAATCAACGTGTGCAACTGTCAGGAGGGGTTCACAAGAGTTTGAACACATAAGCTCAGCTGAAGTGAATACAGAAACATGAAATATTGTTAAATATTTATTTAAATATTTAAATTTCCCACTTACAAAATATAGCCCATGTTCTCACTTTGTTCAGTAACAATAAATCAATCAGAGTTTCTACTTACTCCCATTCTAGAGAAGATGATGGAAAAGAGCAGTTGGAACTCCTGGAAAAAGCAGTTCTGAAAAAGGTTAACTGTAAACATGTTGTAGAGAAGGATTTTTGTGACTGAGGAAGGTGAGATGAAACATTTACATCTACAGGAGTTGGAGGGCAAAGGAAGGCCACTTTTCTATGTCTAAATGCTTCAGTTTATTAATGAGTGAGGGTCTTTTTGTGGCTGGAAATAGAGACAGAGAAGGGTAATTATTCTATTTGTTTTGAACATCCTGTTTTTAACACAGAGCCTAGAGCAGTGAAGGAAAGGCTCAAAAGCTAACTTGTTTTTAATTTTTGACTGTGATGAAAAAATAGGTATGTTTAGTGTTGGATAAGTAAGCATTAAGAGAAAGGATGGTGAAGAAGAGGATTTTTTGATGAATCAACAAAGCAGTATGATGTAAGCATTTTAGATTAAAAAAAATTGTCTTTATTCCGTAACAAAGTGTGTCCTTGCTCAGATTAAATAAGTGTTTTGCTAACAGAGCAGCTTTTTAACATAACAGGAATGTTAACTTGGGCAAATCATGTCAGTTCAGACATTGGCAACATCATCTCAATAAGGATTTTACATCATGAGATTGAGGTCTCTTTTGGTGAGATACTGTAAAAGGAATTAAATTTCAGTTTCAGTGGTACAATAATAGTACTTGAGCTCATGTAATTTTCCTCCTTTAGTTTTGCTATGGAAGTGAATTTTGATTGATTTGTCTGTCTTCTGAGAAATTGTTTGTAACAATGAATTCATACTGTCAGTTTTAGACTTACTTGAGGCAGACACATCAGAACTCACATGTCCAGCAGTGCCTGTGAAGTATATGGTTTTAAAGATGAGGATTTTACATATTAAAAGCCATTTTAGCCTGTAAATAATGGGTGAAAATACCTACAGATCACCTTCACACACCAACAGAGAGCATTCTGATACTTGGAAGTCAAAAAGAAATCAAATATTTGTACAAAAGGTATCTAATTTTTTCACAAAAATCTAAATGGAATGATAGCACCTGACTTTATACTGCAATTAGAGGCCCCAAGAAGTTGTGTTATACCAGTATCTACTTGAGTACACTTTTATCTCCTAGACCTTTAAAACACTGCAGCATAGAGCTTGGACATATTGGCACTTTATCTTTCAAAGACCCTGTACTCCAGGAGTATTCTCAAATTAGGAAATCACTGACTTTATAGCCTCTTTTAAAGGGAACTCAGTGCAAAGTAGAAATGGCCTCATATAAAAATGAGGTCTTCTCTTGACCTTTTAGCATATGAATACTTGCAGTATTTTAGCTATATGTCAAAGTTAGTGCCCCATTGCAAAAAAGACATAGTGTTGCCACTGATATGTTGTCACTGGGTCCTGAGGGAGGTGGTTAGAAGCCAAAACACGTTGACTTGTTTGTTCATTCCTTGCCAGTAAGAAGATATGTGACTATGTAGCTGATTTTTGGTACATAAACCTTTGTGTTTTTGCTGAGAGTGCAAGTCTCTGTTTCTTCCCAGTTATTATCTCACCCCTGGGAGCAGCGGTACCACTACTAACTACAAGTGTGAGGTTTTCCCTATGTATTTATTTATGAAGTGGATTGTGTGTTTTAATATCTTCAGCTTGTAATTATGTCAGTGGGTTTTGTCCCTGACATTTAAGCTTGGAGGGATTTATAGATTATATTTGCTTAGCAACAGACACCAGGAAAATGTCCTTTGAAGATTTAGCCTTTTGGGGGGCTTTCTATGTAATAGTTAATAAATCTACCTATTCTGTGTCACAGAAAGAAGTCACATGTTCAAACAGTCTCTCTCAGTTGCAAACAGCAATGGAGAGAATGCTTTTTATTTTTCCTACTAACCATTGTCTTTATTATATCTACTACCCTCAAATGTTGGGGTTTTTCATGACTGACAAAAAGCAAACATTTATTGAAGAACCTATGTTCATATAAAGTAGAAACAACTGCAGTAAAGAAAAAGTTCATTTAATATGGTGATAGTATAAGCAGAATTATCCAATGTTTTTGCAACAGGCTGAAAAGGTACTTTGCATCCCTGTGTATCAAAAAAACAAGCATGCTCCCTGAAACCATAGCTCATGTTAAAGGAAGTCGAAACTGTGGGAATTCATGGCTCTTGGCAGTGCTCGCTTAGCAGCTGGACTTTTCTTAGAGGTCTTTTACAACATAAAAGGTTCTATTCTTCAAACATCATGCTGGGTTTCTAGTTCCCACAGTTGGTTAATGGTGCATACTCCTTTAAAAGCATGCATTTAGGGCAATGAAGCTGGTGAAGGGTCTAGAGAGTAAGTCTTATGAGGAACAGCTGAAGGAACTCAGAGTGTTTAGCCTGGAGAAGAGAAAGCTCAGGGGTAATGTTATCACTCTGTACAACTACCTGAAAGGAAGTTGTGAGCTGGGTTTCTAGTTCCCACAGTTGGTTAATGGTGCATACTCCTTTAAAAGCATGCATTTAGGGCAATGAAGCTGGTGAAGGGTCTAGAGAGTAAGTCTTATGAGGAACAGCTGAAGGAACTCAGAGTGTTTAGCCTGGAGAAGAGAAAGCTCAGGGGTAATGTTATCACTCTGTACAACTACCTGAAAGGAAGTTGTGACCAGGTGGGTTCAGTCTCTTCTCCCAGGCAACTAGTGACAGGACAAGAGGACATAGCTTTAAGCTGTACCAGGAGAGGTTTGGGTTGGACCTCAGGAAGAATTTCTTAATGGAAAGAGTTGTTAAGGATTGGAATGGGCTGCCCAGGGTGGTGTTCAAGTCACCATCCCTCTAGATGTTCAAGAAATGACTTGATGTGGCAATGGCATAGTTGACAAGGTGTTGATCAGTCAAAGGCTGGACTCAATGATCTGGGAAGACCTTTTCAGCCTAAATGGTTCCATGATTTGCTTTAGTTGACTTTTAGGTTGTGCAGAGAAAGGCTTAATTGTTGGAAGACCTTTCACCACAGCAGAAAGTCAAACTGATTGTGGTTTTGTTGGTTATTTTTCTTTTCCCATTCCAAGGTTAGTTTCCATATTAGTACAGATTATAGAAATGTTTTCCTTTTAAAAGGTGGATGTACTTTCAGGAAATTCCTCCTGATGGAAGTACTTTTCTAAAACTTTTTGAATATTCACCCTTACTTCCAAGATTGCAACACAGCAGTTGCTTTTGTTTAGACCCATTTCAGTTTAAGTATAAACAGATGGTAAAATAAATTATGGTATTGGTTGCTGTGTAAGAAACTGAAATATGGATTGTGATGCCTATCTTCTGTTTGATTGTACTTGTTCTGCATAAGTGTAAAAAATACAGGTTTATGGTGATGCTTTTAATAAGCAAAAGTCATTTTGTCTAATTGGTACCTTCTCTCACCTCATTTCATGCTGTAGTTAAGACTGAGAGCTAGTACCCAAAGTGAATCATTTTTTTCCTCCAAAGCAGTAAGGTAGGGATTTGTTTTTCCCTGTGCCAGAGAGATTTATACCTACCAGGTCAAGGACCACACATATACTGTGAAGAGCCTCTGTTTTACAAAAGTAATTTTCTGATATAGCTGAGGGAAGCATAAAAGCAGTAGAGCAAACTTGGGTCTTTCAGTCTGCTGCAGATGCAGCCTAGGAAAAGGTGCTGTATCTCTAAGGCACATAGTCTACAAGATATATAGGGCCAAGAAAAGTAGGTCTGGGAAGGAGAGGGAAGAGAACAGCGTAGAGCACCTAGAGGAGCTTTAGGAAGGAGACATCTGCCTCACATAGCAGAAACATTCATGCTGCAGGGAGAAATCTCTTACTTCCCACTAATAATTTAAAACATAAATCTGCTGCATCAATTTAGACAAATGCATGTATTAAAATTCTAGTGAAATGAGAGGCCTTTGATATGAAGGCTTGGGCCAATTCTTCTCTTTGCCAAGTTTTTCTGTGAAGACATTGTTTACTGTGATTAGGAACTGTTTATCAGGATAGTACCAGGAACAGTGCACTATTCAATAGTCTTCATGCTTGCAGACCAGATTTAAAGTAGGATTTAGATTCCAAGGTGTGTCCTATTTCAGTAGGTCATAAACAAATATTTTCTTTACTATGATTTGTGGTGTGTTATTAGACTTCAGCAACTCACAGAATCTCACAGAATCTCTTTGCTGTGGGCATGTATACTTGCCTTCCTCATAGTGAAGTTTGATCTCATAAAACAATTACCAATCAAAATGAATTGAATCTAAAAGATGCTAAATGGAGATTAAACTGGTTTAGTTATATCTGCCATGAGATCAGAGCAGTTTTGATATAATAATTAAAATTTTTCCTACATTACTAAATTAAACTTGTTTCACTATTGTTTATTTCCCACCTTTTACCCTTTGATGTTCTAATGTTAAATTAACAGCTATTATCTTTCTGAGATTTAATTTACACTAATTTAATTAACTTTGGTTCATCTTGGTAGATATTAATTGCAACATCAATTCTTGCAATCGATAGTTCCTGGAAAATAGACCAACAATTATTGCCTTAATTTGTAGCAATATAGGAAGCATTTTTTGCAAATTTTACATTGCGCTGTTTGATGTCAGAATTCTACCTAGCATGCTCAGGAGATCAAATAGTGGTAATTATTCAAATATGATTCTTCTTCCCCTACTATTCTTAACTATTTAGCATGGACAAATCCTGTTTTCAGTTATTACAATATAGTTGTAACTCAGTGCACTCTATTTAAATTGAATTTATGCTACAATGAAATTTGGACTTAAGCGATAAATATCTACATTTTCAGCAGCTGTTTGTGGGAGAACTGGCTAAATTTACCTCTTCTGTGTCAAAGAATCTCATTAAACTAAGGTGAGAATTTTGTTTATTTTACTCCTTATGTCCATTTTGTTCAGTGGATTAGGCAGTCATCCTTGTAATTGAATTAACTTCATCCCATCTCCAAATGAAGTCTGTGTTGCCGATTGCTACAGCAACCTAAGGGCTGCTAGATATAATGACTCACTTGAAATGGTTTGGATGTGGATTCTAATTCAGATAAGCAGCCAGTATTTCATATTTGGAGCTTATCTTGAATGCTCTGGGTCTGGAAAGCTAAGCTGTTGTCAGAATTCTTTAAAGATTTCCTATGTTTCTGAAAGCATCTTCAGATCTCATTGAAAACCATAAATAAAGAGAAATGAAAATTAATGGAGTAAACACCTAAATAAATATTTTTCACATCTCAGCAGGGTTTGGTGACACAAAACTTAGCATGAATTAACTCCAAGTCATTCATTCATAAGAGTTTAAATTTAGGTTGCATTATTTGTTGTGTTCTCAAAATTTTAGAAGGTAATTTTCTTTGTGCAGAATGGGAATATTTTTCCTTACTATTTGAACATTCTACTACATTATAGAAGAAGAAATTGTTCTAGTAATTGTGGGTTTATATTTCACAAATGTTTAGATAAAAGAGCAACCTGGAGTAAAATATAATAAGCAAGTATGTATTTTATGACTATATGTAGATATGCAAATTAGGATCTCACTTAACTATAGTTGTGTCAGGTATAATTACAGTATGCCAAAACATAATAGTTTTTAACCTGTTTTAGAGAGCTTGGAATGATTATTTTAGATGCAGTTACACTGTTTTCTAGATTTGTGCTATATTGACCCTCTGATGCTGTTAAATTTATATTTGTTTTTACTTTGGGGGTAAACTGAAATATAGCTCTGTTATTTCTTAAGAAGACATGATTAACAGGTGTTAGGCAAACAGATAATAGATTAGGGAATTCTGATGTGATGTAGTTGTTGAATGTATTTCTTTCATAGAGGCTGGGGTGGAATTCCATACAGTATTTCACCTAAATGTTCTAACAGGCAATGCATAACTTTCTTTTGGCTTTTTTCTATTAAAGAATATTGAGTTAATCTGTAAAGTGATTTAATTAATATCTTGAAAACATGCTGATCAAACTTCTAGGACAGGTATTATAAGCTCTCTACATTTCTGTATGAACCATTTTCAAATCACCCTGAAAAGATACTGGCAAAGATAAGTTCAGTGTCAATTGTAGTGATTGCAGTAGCAAAAGCAATATTTCCTTGCAAGAACTAGAGGGTTTCTAACTCAGAGGTTCTGTATATGTATGTATTACCAATTCATTGTGGCAGAATTATTTTTCCTCAAGGTTCATAGCCCTGGATTCTGAAAGGACTGAACTTCTCCCTAGCTTTTCATTTGTGAGATAACCTACATCTGTGTAACGTGTCATATAATGACAGCAACTAATTGCTCTGGTTGACAAACTATTGTATTGGCAGTACAGACCAGTGTAGACAGCTTTTAGTGCTGGGGAGAAAAAAAAGGCATAATTCCTCTCTTGGAATCTGGTTAGTAGGAATTATGTGTGTTGAGATTCTGTTCTTAGACAAGGGAGTAGAGGTCTTCACTTCAGATGCAGAGGTCACAAAGGCAAGTTGACTCAAAACCTTTTTTTTTTAATCCCAAGTAGTACAGTGTCACATACTAGTATTACTGGATCTCCAGCATGATGACAAATCTTACTCTTTTAAAAGTATTTGTTACCTCATAAGAGTGAAAGAATAAAAACAGGATAAAGCCCATACCAATACAATTTTTTTACCATCTGTTCGATCTATGTCTACTTGAAACTGTGTGTTTTAGAAAGAAATCCGTTTTCTGTCTTCAGAAAGATGAAATTCAACATCCCTCAGCAGCTAATTTTTAGCACTTAGAGGTTCCCTTGGGCTGCTGTCAGCTACAACTTATTGCATAGGTGCTTTTCACTAAACTCATTATAAAATGATTAGCCCCAAGGAAGACAGTGTGATGTTACAGCCTGTGCTCGTTATATGCAGTTTTGCAGCTGAATCGTGCATTGTCAAACTTTATCAAATGGTGAGTGTAGAACAAGTCACGGGATAAAACAGACAAGTTGTTAATAGGAATGCTGTCATTTCGAAGCTATGTTTGTAAGAATGTGGGTTTCTAAGGCATGGAACTTTGTTTTTTCCACCAGATTTTGATTTGCTGGATAGTATTAGGGTAAGAAAAGAACAGTGATGAAACACAGACCAAGTTATTAATGCTATTTGTCTTTCATTACCTGTTAGCCAAGGGCCTTTTGTAATAAAATAACAAGCTTATTTTTTAAGTAGAAAATTTCTACATCAGAAATTTGGGACAGTGAGGTGAGTTGTGGAAGATACCTCTGGACCAGGAAAGTTTGTCATGGGTGAGAGCTAGTGCAAGTTATCAATTACTTCTTAAGATACAGCAGTGCAGGAACACCCTCAGTACGGCTCAAATGCTTTTGACAGAATCACTTAAAGAAATATGGCATATGTGTTTGTTGGTCAAGAATGTAATGCAATCTTTAGAGAATGAGTTGTCCCCTTAGGGAGTGAGAATCTGTAAAGAGCTTTCTGGACTTATAGCTGTGGCAAATGTGTTCCTTGTGGTAGCAGAAGCAGTATTATCTAGTGCAGAAACATTTAGACATGGATTTTGAGAAGTTATCTGTACCCAAGTATTGTCCTCATGAATATTGAGAAGAGAGTAATATCATTAGTGCCCTGTCACTCCTATCTGGGGAAGCTGCTGTCATGAAAGAGATGAAGACAAGGGAATCAGTAGGGGTAAAACCTTCCAGGTGCAGGAAAAAACCTATTGGGATCTCAAGTGTATCCTAACAGAGACTGAAAGAGACCTTTGCCCAGACCAACAGAGAAATCCTTTATTTTAGAAGAGTCTTTGAGTAAAGGACTTTTGACCAGAGGTTGAAACAAGTGCCTGGAAGGTGAGAGGGGATGCTGCAGCAATGACAATGAAGTGCATCACATCAGGCTTTGGGGTACAAATGAGAGGCTGGAGAGAGTATTTGGTGGTTGCATTTCCACTACCAAGGCAGCAACAGCTGTGCAGGTTTCACTTCTGTGTATCATTTTAGCCTACACTGAGGATGTAAAACACATAACAAGTTAACTGTAGCCCAATATACTTCTCTTTCTTTACTGCGTGTGAGGCAGATAAGGGCATAAGAACAGCACTTAAGGGTTTCCAGAAGACTTTCAGTCTCTGCCTATTTCAGAAGCTTTAGGATTAGTCTTTATTTTTCTACCTGGAAAAAGTAGATTTTTCTCCACTGTATTTTATCATGTGGTCAAAGATAATGCCGTCATGACAGTAAATCAATGAGGCCATGGTTATTTATTTACCTGAAGAAAAAAGGCGCATAACTTAGGCTACCATGACCTGGGGAGTTGCATCCTTCTGAGCTTTAATCATTTATGATTCACTCTTGCGTTTGTTTGTTTGTTTTATATATATATATATATGTCTCACTTCTTCACCATATTCACAAGCATTTCGCAAGCTGCTTCTTAAGGTTTCCAGGAATTTCAACGAACGTAGTTATTAGAATCATAACTTCAGTGTGCCTTATCACTGTGAAGTGTTCTATCACAGAAAGTGCAGTAAAAATTTCCTCAAAACCCTGGCACATGAACAGACCCTTAACAGTCCCTAATGAGAGATTCACTTTGTGCAGTAGAAGAGAAGCTGAAATGTCAGTTCTGGCAGCTGAAAGGGTACTGTTAGCCCAGGATTTCCTCTAAGACCAACTATCTGAGAGGGCAGCTGTTTCAATAAAAGTGTTAAAAGTAAAGCATCCCTTCTGTGCCCCAAAGTCCCTAATTAATTAGTGGAGTTATTGGAGCTTGGTGGTACTTCGTAGTCCTACCACCTAACCACCTTGGGGCAGCTCAAAAACAGACACTGAACAAATGGTAGGCGACTGTTCTGGAGTGATTCCAGGTAAAGAAAGCATTACACCTAAGAGCTCTCCGAGGAAGAAGAAACGTACAAATCAGAGAGACAGAAAGTAACTACAAGTCTTGCTGTATTAAATAGAGCTGATACGGACCTGTCCTGATAACAAGGACTGTTATTTACAGCTGCAGCATATATCATCAGAAGTAGAGCCAAGTTTTTAAAGCCAAGAATGTGAATCATGAGAGAAAGAGGAAAAAAATAGAAAGAAAGGGAAAGTGTTTTTTTTTTCCTTATTCCTTGGTTCAGATAAATGGCTATTAACTCACTAATTGCTGTGATTTTATTTATTTATTTATTTATTTTTAACTGAAGTGCAGTGAAGGAGTTAGAGGTTTGTGGGGTTCCCTTCCTCCCCTTCCCAGAACAGTATGGAAATGCTTTAGATGTGAGATCAGCTTTCTTGGCTTGACAGCTAGCACTATATAAAAGCATATGCATTCTTTGCAAAGGTCATTTGCTGCTGCTGCTGCTCAATACTTTGCCTTTTCTCTAGGAAGCATCCTTAAAGATAGCTGAAATATTGATGGTATTAGTACAGGTTGTGTCAAATGCCTAGGGAGTTATTTTCTGAATATATGAAAGATGTATCCTAATACATATGTTCATAGAGTGCAACTAGACTCAAATTGATATGTCTGAAAACACAAGGCTTTTATTTTTCTGATTTGGTCAATAGTTATCTTGACAACAAAAGAAAAGGTTTCTCAGCTTTATAAAATCTTTTTAGAGCAGTAGACGGAAGAGAGATAATAAAGAATTACAGAGGAAAAGAGAAGAACCAGTTGTTTACTATATGTCACTAAAACTTCTCCAGTCTGAGTGGTAGTGAGGCTTCTAGTTTATCCATGTACCAAGAAACAGAGCTAACAGCACTGCATGTTTCCAGAATAATATTTCGCTTAAAATAGCTCTTTGTCATAAGAAGTTGTTATAAGATATTGTTGAGTTTTACCTTTGAAATTATGTCAACTGCAGAGTTTTCTCTTGCAAGCCTTTTATCCTTCTCAAACAAGCTAGAGTTAAGGAACAAAAGATCTGAAATCAAATGTTTGTTTCTTGGGTCCTGCGCAGTAGTTGCTGTACAGTGCTATTTGCAAACATACTTTACTGCAAAAGCTAAAGCTGGAAAATAGATGTGTTATCCCAAATATAATTGTGGAAGAATTTTTAACTATATATTATATAGAATTTTAACATTTTATTGGTGAAAATTGGACCTCAGATCTCAATTGTTTGCTGGTTATGAGAAAAATCTTGTTTTCTAGATAAGGTAGTTCTGTCCTTCCCATTATTTGCTTTGGCAAATCTTCCAGATTTTTGCATCTTGGTTCAAGATGATGAAGACCACAAAGAATAATGTTATTTATAATATGAAGTAGAAATAACTCTTTGTTTTACTTCTTTGTATAGACATCTTGTTTAGCTATTTATAGCTAGATGGAAGGGTTTTTTTTCCATGCTGAAGTTCAAATGATCTAATTTTAATAGGCAATGCTTTGGAGTGTGATCATACCTAAAGATGTGACTGTCTTAATAAAATTTGACTAGATTGGAAGATTTCATCTCTGAAACTGTGTGTCACCTTGTGAGTAAGTCTGCAATGTAGCTGCAAGAGCATGCTTATTCAAGTAAATTTTAATTTACTGATCTTTAAGATTGGAACAGTATCCTTGAATGGCATCTTAAGGAAGAAATATTAATATACTGCTTTTAAACTTCTCCCACTCTCTGTTTCAAAGTCCAAACTTTATATTTCACACTTATACATGTCTCATTTGCCAGTTTGCTTATATCAGGCGTTTTCATGCCCATGGTGTGTAGTTTAAGAACTAGAGTTTTTCCCCAATCTCATCTTTTTCCTTT
Source organism: Acanthisitta chloris (assembly GCF_000695815.1). Lineage (NCBI taxonomy): Eukaryota > Metazoa > Chordata > Aves > Passeriformes > Acanthisittidae > Acanthisitta > Acanthisitta chloris. The sequence goes on along the minus strand of NW_008654476.1, from coordinate 26,299 downwards.
GGACATGGTGTAGCCTTTTAATAGTTCTTTGACATCTAATTCTATTGGCAGCAAATAAATATTAGAATGACAAAATTGTAAAAGAAAATGAAAGAGATCTATAAAGAAAATTATACCAATACTTTCCAAGCAAATGCAAATATCTTCCTGCTGTGCCATTCTACCAATCTAAGCCTGAAGGATTGCTTGAGCTCATTCCATATCTTGGACTAGCTTGTGAAGTGTGGACCATCTGTTGCCTTTGCTTTACATCTTCAGTCATTTATTTCTATTCAGATAATGCCGAGCAGATGTATCATTTTTTTTCAGACCATTTCTTCAAGATCTTTAGCAAAGAATAATAGTTATTTTTAAGATATCTGTGCACCTGCCAAGATTCAATATCTCTTCAAGGCTGAACATTTTTAACAACATATGTTTTCACAGCAACCTTCCTTGTTTCCATTGTCACAAAGTAAAGTAAATATTTGTAGATTATAAAATGTGAATTTTATTTCTAAGGCTTTCATCCACTCTTGTCAATGAGGCAGATGATGACAACATCATTCACACTTTGGCTAATGGAAATATCACTAAAAATAATGTTCCTTCCATGATGATTCTTGTCTTCCCTTGGCAAGTTTAAAGACAGTAATCCAGAACTGGAAAAGCAGAAATGCCTTACAGTAATCTCTTGTCTGTCTTGTCTTCTCTTCCCTTAAATTCTCCTCTTGCAGGACTGCTGAAGTCTTTGGCCAAACCAATAATATTGGGTCAGACCTGGTACAAGGGCCTTTGATCAGAGTTGCCATTGGTGTGTCTTGTGTCCTCAGTGTCCTGTGTAGCTGATGCTTAATCACCTTGCCTTGCTTTATCCTTCACTTCTCATATTCTATGTTTATGAGACACTGCCTCTTATGGGTGATTCAGTACAGGAGAAAGAAGGGGTACAAGGCATACTGAAAGCAATATTTTATTTTTTTTCTTAAATCAGAATTTTAATTTTAAACAGCTACTGCTAAGCTTTCTAGTGCAAAAGCTGGTGATAGGGGAAATATACTTTGCCACAGCCTTTTTTTCTACTCTTCAATGAAATTGTTCTTCAAGGAAGGCTGTTCAGACCAAATTATTTTTTTTACCACATTTTTCTATTTTTCTCCTGGTGAAATTAGAACCCACCTATTTCAGTAAGTGATTGTGATCTGTTTATCACTTCCATATCAGTTTCAACTGCTATTGTCACAGTGTGGCAAATATTGGCAGCCGTTTAAACACTTCCACTTGATTATGATTCAAAGCCATATGAAACTTCAAGTTTTGCATGATTTGGTGTGAAATCATAAATGTGTTGTGAAAGCATAAATATGTCTAATCATGCACTTGAGGAAACCTTCTGAGGATGTTAAATTGCTATCAAATGAAGTCTTTGCTTTTCTTGTATTGGTTTGGGTTTTTTTGTTGGGTTTTTTAGGAATAATTCACTTCAGTCCTATGAAAGAATGTTGCCACATTTTCATAACATTTAATTGAATAGCTGATTTTTTTACTGTGAAGTCACATTTAATTTATAAATATCATTGCTTATATTTATCAAAAAATGTCATCATATGTATTTACTGAAAGAAGAAAAGCTTTTGATTTAGTGTTAATTGAAGGCTTTGGGTTGGAAGTTTCATGTCTTGCTCTTCCACTGGGCTATAGAAATACGATGTTTGTCTCAATGTCAGTACATGACAATAAGATTGTGGTGAAAGAAATCTGCATGATTTTGAAACCTGCTTTACATTTTCTGGTCATTTAAGGCCAAAGAATTAAAGCAAAAATGCATGCAAGTACTGCTGTTATGTGCTTTTATACAGCTTCATTTGCTTTACACATATTGGAGAAAAAGCATATGTCTGGGAGAGGGGAGGAAGACTGCAGGGACATGAAAGAGGCTGCAGTCCCTGCACTTGCCCCATCTCCTGCTTTGTTGAACCCCCCTGAGTCCCAAGGCTGGAGCAGACAAGGGCAAAGCCAAGGCCTAAAGCAGCATCCCTGCATGTGTTGGGCACAGGCTTATCCGGCACCAGCAGGAGCTCTGCAGGACACAGCAGGTCTCCAGTTGGCTCTGTCTCCCTCTGTGTCTGGCTGATGTCAGTGCAACTTTCCCCATGTCCATGTTCCACACAGGGAAGTCTGTAATTTGGATTCTGCTTAGGCAGCAAAAGATTTCTTGAGTCCTGACCTAGATAAATCAAATATTATCCTAATTGGATATCCTTAATTGGTGTTTGGAGGCATTTTTAGGGAGAGCTTTCTATTTCTACTGGGAATATTTTCAATTTTCTGTTTATAATTTACACCACAAATTTGTTTATTAACAATTCTTGGCATTTCTTTCATCTTCTTATGAATTTCTGCTTGAGAGCAAGGAAAGTATATCTTTGTTCTCAGGAAAGAAAAGTTACTTTGAGTTTTACTTTGAAGCACCCGATGATATAACTGAAATGTCATGAATAATTTAAGCAAACATTGATGCAAATGTTACTAGAAATAATCAAGGAACTTTAGAGGTTGTAAATAAAACCAATTTAAAGATTAAAATTGATGCAACTTGCAATTCTAATTTTGTATACACACAAAAGTAGGACGAAATAATATACTGGAACATATGGGAATGGAACAAACAGCACCAGCACTCATGTGGATGATTCATTTGTGTGTAAAAGAACTTAAATATCTTACTCTGGCTTGCATATGTACAGCAAGAACACTGAATATAAAAGCCTTTCAGCTTTCATCGTGGTATTTTGAAAAAGATGCATCATAGAATCACAGAATGGGTTGGGTTGGAAGGGACCTTAAATATCTAGTTCCCTTCCCAC
>NW_008654476.1:0-23419 GCF_000695815.1 Acanthisitta chloris | reverse complement strand
GGAACACTTCCAGGGATGGACCATCCATAGGGTCTCTGGGAAACTTGTGCTAGTACCTTCACAGTCAAGAACTTCTTCCAAATATCCAAGCTAAACCTGTTCTCTTTTAGTGTGGAGTTAGTAGCACCATATGATTTAGTAACATATATCTTGCCAACACCCTGAATGTAAATAGTTGTGCTATTTGCATCTCTGTATGGTCCAGCATTCTAAACTGTCAGACCTAAACGGCCTTGTGATACTTACTTTGTAATATTATGTTATTCCTGGTAATTTAATCAAGGAAACTGCAGGGGAGTTATGTTGTTAGAAATGTCATACACTAACCACAATGATAGGTTTTGTGGAATCTGCAAGTCTTGCTTTCTTGTTCTGGGATCCAAACCTCACCCTGGTTTGGTTTTTTATCGAGTTAGTTATCTGGATATTAATGTTCACTTTGAGACACAGTCTGTATGTAGTAGATAATCACAAAATTGATATTTTACCTCAGTGTTTTCATGTGCTTCACATGTTTTTTTTTAGCCCACAAGTGATAGCTCAGTGTAGGGGAAGACTGGCAGTCTTAGCAGGGCTGTGCTGGACAGCAAAGCAGTCTGTCTGCTGGTTGCTGCATCATGCATCTCAGTACCATTCCATCCACAAATACTTGGAATCCATACACATAGTGACGATTCATGATTTGCCTACAGAATATCTGAGTCATGATCCACAGGGTATCTAAAGTCCTCTGGATTATGCTGAGTTTTGAGTAGATAAAGGAAGGATCTTTGAATAGAATTTTTCAGACAGGCTAAAGGATATTTCAAATATTTAGGAGGAGTATAAATAAGCTACAGTGAGACTAAGACAGCATTTCAATCAATTCAACTTATTAGCAGCCATTCTGTATGAGTACTAGTAAAACAAATAGAGAAAAGGAATTTACTTTGTATGGATAGGATTGCTAACAAACAGTAAAGAATAAGTTCATGCACTGCTTTTGGCTACTTTTAAACATTATGATGATGATAGTGCAAAGCTATCTGATTCAGATATATTTGTGTTTCTGTAGTTTATTTCTCAACAGAAGAGATTATAAAAAATACTTGAAAGATTTAATTAAAATCTGTTCTCTCACATTTAATACTGCCTAATGCTTTTAATTAATCTGAATATCCTTAATTACTTCTGTAATTTTTGCCATGTGTAAATAGCTAATTAAAGTATTAACCACCATCAAATGTAGTCTAGAATTAAATATATAAATGGTCTGTCACTGATTAAGAGGATTACATGAAAAAAAATAGTTGAGTTTCAGGTATGAATGGTTTCTGACTGGCAATACAGACAGAGTAGCTGTAGTAAAAAGGAAAGAAAATTAAGGAAGCTCACATAGTTTCTTGCTGAGTTTATAGTTTCCTACTGAGCCAGCCAATATAAGACTTCGGTAGCTCTAGTGGTGCTTAGAGAAATTTAGAGGTTGTTCAAAACTTCACCAGTTAGTTACAGTCCTTGAGGGACTGTCTGTCAATGGAGATTGCTGGAATGCAATATATTCAGCCTCCTTTACTGGGTTTCAAGGACCAGATGGTAGGGGACATAGTTATGACCTACATCCTCTGAGAAAACTTCCTTTCTCATTTCCAGAGTCATGTACAAGGTACAGAGAGTTCTTGTTCCTGGAGGTTGCACTAAAGAATAGCCTCTTATTTGTATGTGAGCCAAAATTGGATGGTGACAAACACAGCGTAAATGCTGAAGGAGAATAATTTGACCTCTTCCTCATGATCAGCTTGGGAACACCATCAACACAAATTCTCCATAAAGATATCCTCTGGCATAACTGTCTCTTGTAATGAAATACAAGCCAGTAACCTCTTAGCTTAGATCAACCTGAACCAGTAAATTCCTGTGGGTGTCTCTGTAGTGTGCTCTTTAGCCATTACTGCTCTGGAATTAGCTCACGCTGAACTAATCCATCCCTGCCTCATGGCATGGAGTTGCCATAGTCAGGAACATATAAGAATCTCTTAGGTAATTGAGTGTTGGGATTTTTTAAATATGGTGAAAGTAAAAGCTACTTTTCAAGACTTATAGAGTTTGTTGAAGGAGGCCAAGCCAATAATTTGATTTCAGTTTCCACTGTGATTTGATTATTCTGGAAATTCCAACTTCCAGGTTTTCAGAATTTTAGGTCATATCTCCAGGTCTTTGTGTTACTTGTGACAGCATTGCCCTCTTAAAGGCCTGTGGACTAGAGATAATCAAGTAAGGTATTTCAGTATGGAGAACTATTATTATTTTTTCAATCCCCTGAAAGCCTTCTATAGTTAAATTAGACAATTAGCTCTTTTAGCAGACGTTACTCCCAGTGGTCCTTCTAGGTCCTATTTCAAAAATGAGATGGTGAAGACTCTTGAGTTGGCAAAGCCTCAAACTAGTAATGAAAATCTAAAAAGCTCTTCTCTTTAAAATAATCTCCGATACTGACAAAGGGCTTTTCTTTCAATGTAGAGACAAATATCATCAGGTTTTGCCTTTATTTTAATAATATCTCAGATACAGTAAATTTTGCTTCCTTTGTGTATATTCCAAGATTTTTTTAAATATGCTTTTTGCTGTTAAATTGGTAGATAGAGACTGGTTTTAGGTACATTCTAAAACTTTTGTTACAGAGGGCTAAGCCAAGAAGAGAAAAAGTTCACTTATTCTGGTAGTATTTGGTATTATCTGAGTGCTCACAACTAGAAAACATTTCAAGCGGAGTGTTCCTAGAAAATCTTCCCAGGTACATAAGTATTCTCCATAGGTAGCAAAGCAAGGCCTTTGGGAATCAAGTAGCTTGCATTTCTGTGCTCTGGCTTAGAGTTATTAAACTTGGTCTCTCATGTCAGATCTGGAGAGATGGGATTCAAAGAATAAGTTTCTAATGTTTAGCCCAGCTGATTTTTGCTATAGCATGTACTTACTATCTCCAACTCCCACCCAGAAAGTTAAGGGAGCACTTGTATCTCTGTCTTCTTCTTGAACACTCAGTAGACTACATAAGACAATTCCACAGTTTCTTTCTCCTGGCATAGAAACAATATTTCAACTGAGAATGGCATCCAAATTGTGGTGGGTTTTTTGTTTTGTTTTTTTGCCATATAATGCAAATCAGGAGCAGTGGCATTAGGAAGTATAATTTGGCTCATTAAGTATTTTATTGCTGCTCAACTATTAGGCATATTTTATGGCTTTGTAGTTTAGTTGATGTGGGCATATGGTGCAAACTGGCAATTAATGTTTTGATTATTCTTTTACATAGAATTTTTTTTCTAGAAAATTACCTGTCTAATTTGAGCATTAAATGTTCTGTTCCTAACCATACTGAGTATACCAATGAATACTACGCTTGAGTTTTTTAAATAATCCCCTGAGATTCTGTAAACCTTACAGAAAAATGTGAAATTTCCTTTGTTTTCACATTTTTATTTGATTAACTGAAATTAAGATATCTCCCTAAAGTATGGATAATTATATTGATGTCATTTTTGCTTAGAGTGGTAGCATGTTGCAGGTCTCATTTTTTTGTTCTGAAGAATGTTGGAAATTTGTGGTAGTACTTCCAAAATCATAGGACTCAGTGTATATTTATGAACTTGTTATTTCTGGCATCCTTTAGAGAATTGATCTACCTTCTATATCAAAAACATGATAGTAATCTAGTATAAGATCTCTTCCTTTTTCCACTGCAGGTAGAGTGTGGTTACTCTGATGGAAATCATAGGCAGGTGTATCTCCTCTCTATTACCCCCAAATCGTTGGTTACAGTATATGGACAATATTAAGGGAATTATGCAGACAATCATAAGGAAAAGAAAGCTTCAAGAAAGGGAACTGAATGTTTTGCTGGAGAATCACAGAATTATCAGAGTTGGAAAAGAACTCCTGAGGATCATCTAGTCCAACTCCTGACCCTGCACACAGGACACCCCTGATAATCACACCATGTGCCTAAAAGCATTGCCCAAATGTTTCTTGAGTTCTGGCAAGCGTGATGCTGTGGCCACTTCCCTGGGGAGCTTGTTTCAGTGCCCGACCACCAAAACAAAGCTACTTTCAAGAAATAAGTATATAATGTATGTAAAGACATTTGTACTTACATTTTCTGGGTGATACAATGCTGTTTCAGGAAGAAACAGCTCATCTGGTTATGAACGTGGGGATAGTATTGAGGATATTTGGCACACACTTCACTGGAGTGCCAGACAATGGCACTGGGAAATGAGGAACATCTGTCTGGAGGCACTGTTAGAAAGCTTCTGATAGTGTTTTGACAGCAGCTGAAGCAGTGGAAGATGTTCAGCTTAGTTTAGTTATCAGCCTCTGGAAATGAGGAAGTCATAAAGAGGAATGTGTGAAATGAATAACAGGAGGAAATAAAAGAAAGACAAATGTCTATTGCTGCAGTCTGGTTACACTTGCACCTGCAAACTCTTAGTGATTTCAGTACTAAGAAATGACTGCAGACCTTCCACTTCTGTATATTTATCTAGGCTAATTTTGCAAATAACCTTTCTGGGTTCTTCAGTGCATCCTTGGAACTGGTGTTCTAGACTATATATTTCAGAATTTCCTTGTGTCATCGCATTTCACTTACATGAGATGTGAATGATGCATAATTTGCTGGGCTGGAATTAGAGAGTAAGTTAATTAGATGTGAGAAGTTTTGCCTTTTTGTAGTAGGCTGAAAGCAACTGTAGAGCATTAAATTACAGTATCATTAAAAAAAAGCTATGGTTTAAATCCAATTGTACTCTGGTTAAGGAATATTGTATTTAGAAGTACAGTGCTGCAATAAATTCAAGAGTTTTAAATCATGTATATTAAAAAGAATAGAATTGTATAATTGTTTTGGTTAGAAAAGGCCTCTAAAATCATCAAGTCCAACTGTTAACCCAGAACTGCCAAGTGCAAAACCAAACCATGTCCCCAGGTGCCACAGCTACATATCTTTTAAATACTTTCAGGGATGGTGATTCCACCACTGCCCTGGGCAGCCTATGCCTGGGCTTCACAACCCTTTGAATGAAGAAATTTTTCCTAATATCCAATCTAAACTTCCCTTGGTACAACTTGAGGCTGCTTCCTTTTGTTCTATTGCTTGTTACTTGGGAGAAGAACCCAACCCTCCCCTTCATACAACCTCCTTACAGGCAGTTGTAGAGAGCAATAAAGTTTCCCCTGACCCTCCCTTTCTCCAGGCTGTACACCTTCAGCTCCCTCAGCTGCTTCTCATCAGACTCAGACTCCAGACCCTTCTCCAGCTCTGTTGCCCTTCTCTGGATATGCTCCAGCACCTCAATGTCTTTCTTGTCATAAGGATCCCAAAACCGAACACAGGACTTTGAAGTGCAGCCTCACCAGTGCCCAGTACAGGTTAATGGTCACTGCCCTGGTCTTGCTGGCTACAATATTGCTGATACAAGCTAGGATGCCGTTGGCCTTCTTGGCCACCTGGGAACAGTTCCACCTCATGTCCCGCAGCTGTCAACCAACAACCCCAGGTCCTCTTCCACCAGGCAGCTTTCCAGCCACTGTCCCAAGCCTGTAGCACTGCATGGGGTGGTTGTGACCCAAGTACAGGACCTGACACTTGGCCTTGTTCAACCTCATACAATTGGCCTTGGCCCATCTACCCAACCTGTCCAGATCCCTTTGCAGAGAACTTCTACCTTCCAGCAGAACAACACCCCTGTGCAACTTGATGTTATCTGCAAACTGACTGAAGGTACATTCAATCGCCTCATCCAAATCATTAAAGATATTGAACAGAACTGGTGCAAATTCTGAGCCTTGGTGGACACCATTTCTGACTGGTCACCATCTGGATTTTAACTTCACAGACACGGAAAGTTATATTTCTTCAGTTCTCTGAACTACAAGGAAATTAAGTTTGCACCTTGCTATGAGATCTGTATGGAGTGATCTCTGAGCCCTTGTGGTCTAACCTGTGCTCTTTATAAATCCTGCAGTATACAGGGGTTCTTTTACATAATTATGTAACTCATACCTATGCAAATATAAATCTCACCTCTATTTACACTTCATTGTAGGCTTCAGATATGTGTTTCTTCTTTAAAAGAATTTGCTACATCAACTTATTTTAGGCTACGTTTTAATCATCTTCTCACATCTACAGCTGCTTCCCTGATGATACTTCCTGCCTGATGGAAGAGCAGGATTATGTGTGATAATCAGATATATAATGTTTGGATTTGTACATACTACTGTGAGAGAATAGAACAATTCCAACTGAAGGAAGAGCATACTTGAACAGGAGTAATTTAAAAAGAAAAAGAGATAAAGGCTTTTTAATGGTGAATTTTGGTGATTCTGTAACATTTTATTCCCAATTACCCTACTATTTTTAAAGTAATTACCTTAATTAAGATGGAAAAGATGATTGTCTTATTCTTCTATGAACTGACAGTTACAGGTGACCCAGAGGAATTCACCTTGTTTTCCTTCAAGGGAGATTTAGCTATGGAGGTGGTAATTGCTTGGTTTTGGCATCACGTAGCCTGGCAGGCTGCAAGCTGCACGGAGGCCACTGCATTGCATTCATATTGTCTTATATGGAAATTCTGCCAGCCTTGGATGAAATGGCAATACAAAATTAGCCAGAGATACAGGACTCTCACTGAAGCAACTGCAGTCCTAACTTACACAATATCTCTCTATAGTGCTGCTTATAGATACTTACTTTTCATGGTTATGTCATGTGTGTCATCCTTGTGCATTATAACTAAAAACCTAGATTGATTTTCCCCCTCCAAAGGACTTTTTTATCCTGGTGTGAAGCTTAAAATGGAAAGTTTGGAGTCTCTGTAATCAGTCCATTTGAACCTCCATATCTGAAAATCCAGCAAGTGAACCAAGCTTTAAACACTGATACATTTTGAATTTTAATAGACTTTATTACAAGCCTTCAAATTAAAAGCTGTCAGGAGAGATAAAAGGTTGGGGATTTGGATTCAAAGGGACTTTGATTAGACATAAAGGTCAGCAATGGTGGCAAAAAGTCGATGCATCTAAATTAAGCATAAACCTCTGGAAGAGAATATGCTAATCTTTCATGTAAAGTACTTGTCAGGCTGATCTTGGCTCATATCCACAACAGTTAAACTATTTTCTGTGATGAAATTTTAACAAATGGTAATCCATGTGTAATTTGCCTGTCAAGTGCTTGCCATTTGTTTTTACAAATGTTCGATTTTAACTGCTAAGGAATCATATTATACTACATAATGTGCTTCTGATTAAAGATTTTGGTTTAGAATCTTTAGTTCAGGTTTTAACTTCAACTTTTTTTTTCCTTGGGAATATAAAATGCAAATGGGAGGAAAGGAAAAAGAAAGAAAATCAAAACTCTAAATGTCACTGCTTTGTGTAAAACTAAGTGTAAATGTATAAATTATGTTTTAATTGAGTAGCTACTTCAGGAGCTTAAAGTTATAGTAACTGTTAATATTTCTGAATGTGAGATTAAGATTCTGCACTGTTAGTGAGCAAACTCATTAAGGACATAAAAGGCTGACAGGATGAAAAGGATTTACATTTGTAGAATCTTCTGTAAAATTATGGGAAGTGACAGGCTCCATTTTTTGATGCTGAAATCAAGGTTGCATGTCTAAACCACAGTGACACTGTGGCTGGATTTTGCATAGCTGAGAACTAATAGGAAATTAATAGAGTGTAATACAGACCTATTCAATTCAGGCTAACTTTGTAGCTTTGATGTGTAAGAACAGAAGGTATAATTTCAGTCTTTGTTTAGTGTGCTGGACAGATAGCTCCACTAACATCTAAGTATGGTCAGGATTAAAACTGTGATGGATGGCACCACAGCACATTCTTGACAGCTTTTCTGTTCAAATACAAATTTCTGTCACAGCCCCAGAATGTTTGAAGGAACATTCAGAGATGAAATATTGTAGCTGCAACAAGTCCAGTGTGAAGCTATTATGTTTTGAAAGGAAAAATAATTACAAACTGTACATCTTCTAGGCACATATCTGTATTAATAATGCATAGTAATAAATACACTGGAGTATACTAATGAAATGTTATTGAACACAGAACTTTTGGGAGCCATAAGGTTATGAATCTGTCAAGAAGTGTGTCAGTGCATCTGTCTATTTTTGTTGGGGTTTTTTTCTAGCTGTTTTAGGCAAATATTTGGGAAAGTTATGGTAGATTGTGATTTATTCTAACTTTCATAGCATCTCTTTATACTATTTTCTCAAAGTTGTTTTTTTAAAATATCCATCCATTTCTGTGTCAAAAGTATTTCCTTTCACTTAAGATGGTTACTATTGCCTCCAGATATTTCTGGTTAAACTAATGTTTTATTCCAGTGCTCTGTAGAGGGAATATTGTCCTTATTATAGCAGCAAAGTAGGTCAGAACCTCACTGTTGGATAGATATGGCACACAAAGTCCCTACCTCCATATTAGTGATGAATAAAATGAAAAAGAAGCTGATTAGTGCAGGAAAATGTCTGTATTTAAAGAGCTAATACCTGTAGTGATTTTATTCTTTGTGCTTAACTGTTAATTGAAGGAGAGACTTAAACTTTATCCCACTGCAAGTGATTTCCACACAAGCACGAGGAGTCCAGCTGACACTGCAAATGGCAAAAAGCTTTGTAATAGGAGACATTGATTTAGCACAATAAGAAAGAAAATTGGACTCCATGAAGTGAGAATAAATTGTCTGACTGCTGAATCTCTGTCATGAAATCTCGTCTCTTGCTCATGTGTTGTCCATGAGATGTGGTCATTTGTCAAGTACCAAGGAATCTGCAGTTGTCCTCTGGTGCCATTGTGCTATGGGCTACCTTGGTTATCTCAGCAAAGGTAAACACAGGTGAGGCTGCTGTCGATGTTGAATAGCCTGTGGTCATATTTTTGTCAAATTTAATCTTCAAAGAACTCAAAAGTAGGGCAGATGTATTAAATGTCTTCAACCATAGTATATGTACTTTTTTGAGATAGCAGTAATGAAAGTATCATTCCGTTTTAATCCAAGTACTTCTGCAAATCATTCTAAACATAAAAGCATAGACTCTAAATACTTAATAAATGGGCAATTAACCTGTCTCCTCAGCAAAATCTTGGTCTTATTGGGATTTATTTATGTATTTCTAAATATTGTTGTTAAGTGGACCTTGACTATGCTCAGAGCAAAGACTGCATGTCTCAGTCTCCTAAACCAATTCAGAAGAGAGAGACCACCTCATTTCACACAACACTGGCTGCATCCTTGCTGCAAAAATGTGCTAGTTTTATTTATTCTTGGCTTAATCTGTCAACCGTATAACAGTTATATCAACATTTGGGATACTCCCTATAAAAGTCATCGGTTGAAGAAGCTGCTCAAGAAGGCTGAAAAACTCAAGTACTTAGAGTTTATTGTAGTCAAAAATACTTATATTCTTATATAAAACTGGATGAGGGGGATGGCAGATTTTTAAATGGAAATGACAAACTTTTTCTCTTTTTTTGTTTTGTTTTGTTTGAGGATTTTTTTAAATAAAATGGGGATAAAATAACCAGAGCAAGTGTTTCTTAAGTAGTTTTGCCTAGGCTGAGCACATCCTGAAAGGAGGAGAAGCATTTGAATGGCTAGAAGTTGATTAAGCTGTGAGAAAAGGCTAAGCAAAGATTCACCTCTCTCTCCTTCATTCTCCAATTCTGTCAGTTTTGTGCAGTTTGCTGCCTCTTCCTCATTTTAATTTAACACATTTGTTTGGATTTTTATTTTAAAAAAGTAAATCCAAGGTGCACCTTTCTAAAGGATTGGGAAAAAAAAGTTGGTCAGTGATTAAAAATATGAAACTCAACCTAAGAAACCAAAGCAACATGATTTGCTGGCTAGAGATAGATAGGAATTGCTATTTTTTACATTCAAAATATTTTGATTTGACTATGTAGATTTCCAGGTAAGCCTGGACACATAGTTCCTTGGCCATGGAGCAATCTGCCTGGTAGGCCATCCCCAGAGCCAGCCCCATTGCACTGCCACAGAAGTAGTCAAGCCTGTATAAGTTTTGGGTCTGTCAAAGTTTTCATGGCAACTTGCCCAGAGAACTTACTGGAAGATGCTTTAGTTGAGGAACTATTCAGTTATTTATGTAAGTTCAATTTTGGGCTAAAATACCAAGTAATGCAATTTCCTGCAGTTCAATTCTATTGTTTCAATTGACTCCTGTAGCTCTTGTCCATCCTTTTAACTGAATGTATCTGATCCTCAATCCCCATTTTCTGAGGAAATCGATGTCGTCTTATATGATCAGAAACTTGTGTTTAGTAGAGAGAAGGAACACACTGTGGTTTGGAGTTGTATGATAGATAATATCTTGACATTAGTCTCTTAAATGGAAAGGAATTTTGGGCTTGAATACTTTTCTTAATACCATATTTTATGGAGAATGTGATTTCTCAAATAGGCAGGAACCTGGACATGAAGGTTTTGTAAGTAAATTGAAAGACCTTAAGCTTCATTTAGCAGAGAGAGGGCTGTAAGGGTGCTGTTACCTGCCTTGTGGCTGTGCACATATTTTGTCCTTGTCTGAGTGTCCATCATGATCCAAGGTTATAGGTTGCCTGAAATAAGGAGTGGAAGTGTATGTTGTTACAAAATATTTTTTTCTTAGGCCTGTCTAGAAAAAAACCTGAAGTTTATATGACAGTTCTTGGTTTTCATTTAGAAGTTTGTTATTTGTCATCAACTTTGAATGACTGACACAGTGTGACTTCTATCGATGTTTAAAAAAGCCTGAGCAATATTTCAGCCTGTAAGACACTAAAGTTCAGGAAAGAGCACATTGCTTTGCTTGCCAAGACACCTGTAAATGACCTTTAGCTTCAGGAGAAAAGGTTGCTGGAATCCCAGAGCATCTCATTGTTATCGGTTTTGGTCTTCAGGACCACCAGCAGAGTATTGTGCTGGGCTGTCATAGCACCTTCATCCAAGACATGCTGAACAGCACATCTGATCCCTGACTAAAGTTCAGGAAAGAGCACATTGCTTTGCTTGCCAAGACACCTGTAAATGACCTTTAGCTTCAGGAGAAAAGGTTGCTGGAATCCCAGAGCATCTCATTGTTATCGGTTTTGGTCTTCAGGACCACCAGCAGAGTATTGTGCTGGGCTGTCATAGCACCTTCATCCAAGACATGCTGAACAGCACATCTGATCCCTGCCAGCAGTGATACATCAGTTTTTTTTTTCCTGTCTTGCTGTTTCCCTAAGAATCTGGAAGCAAATGAGTTATACCAAGGCATTTTTCTACTCTGCTAGTGCAAGTATGAGTTCCCTCATGTTATTTCTTTTCACCTCATCTCATCCTGTCCCTTCTGAAGTTAGAAACAAACCACTTTACAAAAATAGCTAATACCAAATGCATTGCAGATATAATATTTATGAATAAAATATTTATTTGGTATTGCTTTTGCTTTGTGAACCTTGATGGTATCAGAACACATAACCTTTGGTACTTTCTTTTCAACTCAAGGAATTCGCTAGGATTGTGTGTTTGGGCTTGCACTGTCTTTTCAGAATGGTTTTTTGACTAAAAGTAATCTGTAGAATGAGAGTAAACTTCTGCAAGGAAAAAAATAAACAAAAACAGTTTCAAACCCCCAGAAGTTCTTTTCTCAGCATGGCAGATGAATGTGTGCACTGACCCATGCAGCTGGTGGTTGAGAGAATTGCCTGCTGAGGTGAGAGTCTGTTCATGTTTTAAAGCAACACAATTTCTCATCATAGCTGTCTTGCTAAGGGATATCTCATATTTCTCCTCTTTCTTATTCTCTGTCATACTGCAGAGGCCAACAGGAAAAAAATGTTGCATTGTGCCTAGGTTTTAGCTGTTCATGGTGGAGGGTTATGAATGTATTGTGAAAGCAATCAAAAATTTAAATAAACTATACAATAAGTATCTCACTTCCTCTGTTGAGATATTCCATATATGCACTTCATAGCAGACAGTGGTGTTTTCCAGATTTCAGCCCTTTTCTTTAAACCAGATTTAGTGATTTCATATTAAAAGAAGCAGGACAACTGGCCTCTAGAGCTGATAGACAGAGATAGGAAGCTAAATAGCCACTCTGAAATCTGAGAGGGAATGGTTAGTGATCAGAGCTTAGCCTCCTGGATCCTCACAAATCTATGGGACCGGATGGGATCCATCCCAGAGTGAGGAGGGAGCTGGCAGAAGAGTTTGCCAAGCTGCTCTCCATCATTTACCAACAGTCCTGGCTCACTGGGGAGGTTCCAGATGATTGGAAGTTGGTGAATGTCCCTCCAATCCACAAAAAGGATTGCATGGAGGACCCGGGAGAGACAGGAAGCTGAACATGAGCCAGCAGTGTGCTCGGGTGGCCAAGAAGGCCAATGGCATCCTGACCTGGATCAGGAACAGTGTGGTCAGCAGGACCAGGGAGGTGATTCTGCTCCTGGACTCGGCGCTGGTGAGGCCACACCTTGAACATTGTGTGTAGTTCTGAGCCCCTCAGGTCAGGAGTATATTGAGGTCCTAGAGTGGGTCCAGAGAAGAGCAATGAGGCTGGTGAAGGGACTCGAGCACAAGTGCTGTGAGGAGAGGCTGAGGGAGCTGGGGTTGTTTAGCCTGGGGAAGAGGAGGCTCAGGGGAGACCTTATCGCCCTCTACAACTCCCTGAAAGGAGGCCTGAAAGGAGGTTGTAGTCAGGTGGGGGTTGGTCTCTTCTCCCAGGCAATCAGCAGTAGGACAAGAGGGCACAGACTCAAGCTCTGCCAGGGGAGGTTTGGGTTGGATATTAAGAAGAGATTTTTTTTATGGAAAGCGTGATCAGGCATTGGAATGGGCTGCCCAGGGAGGTGATGGATTCACCATCCCTGGAGGTTTTGAAGATGAGACTGGATGTGGCACTTAGCGCCATGGTCTATTAATGATGGTAGGGTTGGACTTGATGATCTTTGAGGTCTTTTCCAACCCGGCTGATTCTATGTTTCTATGATTAATTCAGTGGTGTATTACTGCCTAAAGTCACCTGCTTCCTACTCTGCACCTTGGTGCTCCTCATGCCTCTCTTTTCTTCTGTACTGGTAGTGTGACTGATCCAATGGAAAAATACCCCTGAAACAGAGGAATGTTTCATTTCATAAGCTAACTGACTGTGCTGGTTTGAGCTGAAGTAGAGTTAACTTTCTTCATAGAGGCTAGTATTAGGCTATGTTTGGGTTTTGTGCTGAACACAGAGGTGGTAATGCAGAGAGGAGAGGGGCAGAGGAGCAGGGGCAGAGGAGCAGGGGGAGAGGAGCGGAGGAGCAGTGGGAGAGGAGCAGCTGGAGAGGAGCAGCGGGATTGGAGACACAGCTGGTACAGGTGACCCAAACTGACCAAAGAGATATTCCATACCATAGGATATCATGCTCAGTATATAAGGTGGGAGGAAGAAGGAGGAAGGGGGGACATCTGGAGTGATGGCGTCTGTCTTCCCAAGGAACCGTTACGCGTGATGGGCCCTGCTCTCCTGGAGATGGCTAAACACCTCCTGTCTGTGGGAAGCAGTGAATTAATTCCTTGTTTTGCTATGCTTGTGTGTGCAGCTTTTGCTTTCTCTATTAAACTGTCTTTATCTCAACCCATGAGTTTTTGTAGCTTTTACCCTTCTGATTTGCTCCCCCATCCCGTTGGTGGGGGAGTGAGTGAGTGGCTGCATGGTTCTTGGCTGCTGCCTGGGGTTAAACTGACACTGACTCATCTCTCCAGGAGGAGACATGGATTGGCAAGGAAGAGCAGAATTGTGCTCTTCAGTGTCAGTTCAGAAATAAACTGGCTTAGAAGCAGCCTGAATCTGCATCTGCAGAAGTGCTAAGTGTCTCAAATACCACAGTGGATTTAAATTAAAAAACTTATCTTTTATACTTCATTAACCATATAAATAACCTGAGAAAATATGCAAAATTATCAACTCTATTTGGGTAAGCACTTAAGTAAAATACATGAGTACCAGAACTAGAGGAGGAGATCAGTGAAGATTTCTCGCACTGAAGAATGCAAACCGAGGTTGGCACGTGGCTGCCCTCTGGTTCTCTCCAAGATTATATAAGCTGGGACAGACCTTACTCATGGAATAACATGATGAAAAAGTAGTGTTAAAATCATTTACTGTGTAAAAGGAGTTTAATTCTCCATCTGACATTTTTAAGATACCATATTAATAATTTAGTTGAGTTTTAGTAGCCTTTTCAGTTGTAGCCCACTAATGACAAGCTTGCTTTCTAATGTTTAACACCTGCTGCGCAAGTGGTACTTTTAAGAAAATACATTTGCTGCAGGCTTTTTGACATGGCTTCACACTGAGATAAACACAATTAACATCAGCTATTTAACATGCTTTTCTCTTGTGCTTGTTTATTAATGGTCTTTTAAAATCTATTTTTGTTACTAATTTTAAAGAGTGTGTTACAGATTTGATGGCACAGTGAGGGTATGCTATGCAAGTGTTTTACTCTTGAGGTATTCCTGGGTCATCTCCTGTTTGTATTAGCATATTCATATACGTAGGCTGAAGAATTGACCAGATTGATCCTTCTTTTTACATGCTGTACTGTAGAATGTGTTGTAGCAGCCCATGGAGGATGAGCCAAAGGAGTGCAGGCAGGCTAGCTTACATAGTATAAAAATTTCATTAGAAAGTGTTTCCAGCGAATCCTATTTTGTATAAAAAGTCTTATCTTTTCTACATGTCACATCAAAATGGCTTTTAGTAAAAATAGTCTTGCAAGAATGTCTACTGAGGGGGGCTGTGCTGAATATTCATAACATCTGAGTGTGCTGAGACATTTTAGAATAAATATATTCTTTTTAGGATCAACTGGTTCAGAATATTGTTGTTAATCTTCTTTACATCCTTCCCAGCAGTCTGTGTAAAGAATTTTTTGAATTAAAAAAAGAAAAGAAATACTGGCCTCACTGAGAAACCAAACTGCAATCTCCAGCCCTTATTAACATCAGTGGAAAGGCATCTATTGACTTTGCTGAGAACTGGGTCTTCTCAGCATGGTTTTGAAGGGGTGAAGGGAAGAACATGCCTGAAAAGACAAATGTCTGTTAGAGCTCTCAAGGGCAAAGCTGTTGTAAGGTATGTTTTGTGCTCTTCTTTCCAGGCTGCCACCTCTGCTGACTGCCTGAAACATTTCTACTTTCCTCACTTTTTGCAGGGGTTATTCTGAAAGTACAGCCCTTGTGGCAGCATCAGAAGGGAAACTTCTCCTTGCATGTTCTGTGCACCTGGGCAAGTGACAATGGCTGGATTTGAGAGAGGCAGTGGGATGATTTGAAAATAGGCAGATCTTCATCTTAATAAATTAGTATAAACTGAAATTTATTACAGTTTAGTAATTCACATATAGTGAATATTCTGTGTTTTCTTATCACTGCCTTTTTGCCCAATGGATCCTGCAATTGTTTGTGAACAGTTCTGATAAAGATCTACACAAGGATATAAGTTAAACGTTCAGTCTGACAAATGACACAGTTGTTCAGTTGACTCTGTAGGGACTGAGGATTGCACTTAGGAGGGTATGTCTCATCAGGACTGATTCTGAGATTTGAGCCCCTGGAGACAGAAGAACTTGTTCCATTCTTGAGAACAAAACACTGTGGTCATTTGACAGATTGTGACAGGACCTGGGAGACTGGCAGCTGCAAGGCTTTTAGGAGAAAGCCCTGCAAACTGTTGGGACTACTGTAATGGCTGAAATTATAAAGCATACATCCAAGGCAGAGATCATATCCACAGCCATCACAGCTTTCTCTTTGCTTCAGTGCTGGTGGCAGCATCCCAAATCATGCTTTCCAAAAGAGGCTTTTGGAACACCATGAATTTCCTCATAAATCAGACCACATTATACTTAATACCCACAAGGCAAGGCAAATGATGGCTAGCTGGCTTAGCTTTGCCTTGGATAGTGTCTCTTACGACCTTTGCTGTAACTGAGTTTGTTGTGATTTGTTTTGGACTATCCTCATGGGATCTGTTGCTCAAGAATGGGGAAGAGAACAGCATATTCTGGGGTGTATATCAATGGTAGAAGCCATTAAGAATTGCTGGAGTGGAAAATAGGCCCAAAGGAAAGGGCATCCCACCTTCCTTCAGTGCATGGACACGATAAGAAGGAAATCAATTTGGTTTCACACACTTTGTTTCATTTGTCACGCAGCGGTTTTTCACCACCAGGACTCAATGCACTGTCTTAATCTGCGTCATGACTGCTGAGTCCTCATTGCTGTGAAAATACCTGCATCTGAAACTAATCCCTTAGTTTGAACCCTAAAATTATTTTGAAACATCCCTACTTCTATCTCTGCTTTTTTTTTAACTTTTTGAAAGCAAAAAAGACATGGCTGATACATCTCATAATTACTTGGTTAATTTTAGCTACTTGATTTTAGAGGATCTATGATAGAGTATAACACCCAGGGATATTTATCCTAGTAACTAAATATGTACTGGTTTTTTTTTCCTCTCTCTAATATGCTTTTGTGATAATGCTGGTAGAACTGTAGCCTTTGTCCAGACACCAAATCTTGTATTCTATGGAGACCATTCAGATTTTACCAAAAAGGTCCTTTAAAAAGAATGTGTTGGTATAACAAAACAAAACATTAAAAATAATAATTAAAAACATGCTTTGGAGTGTTATGTAATAATCAGAACTTGTTCTGTAAGGGATTTGCTGTAGTCAGGCCACTGAAATCTTACTTTCATTTGAGCTCACATGTCTGGAATGTCTGTTGCATTTAAATATTTATAGCTCTGAAGGTTCACCAGGTCTGTAATAAACACAGGGGAAAATAAATACATTATGCAAAAGGTGATTAGTTTTATCACATAGTCTTCTACAGGGCAGCTGTTTATTTTCAGTGTTCATTTTCTTGGATCAGTCAGGTAGACAGCTGTTCTTTTAGGGCATTTTTGTTAATTTAAGTAACTTCTATGAATTGCAAATCTACCACCAAATTCACTTCTAAAAATTCAGCCTCCAGCTCATAATTATATCATCAAAAAAATCTTTAGATCACTAATTCAAAAATATCTACTTGTCAGAGATATTTCAAACAAATGCAAAGCATACACACTATAAATCATCTGATACATCAATGTCTATATGAAACTGAATATAAGATGTCCAGGTACATTAGGTTTCTCAAATAAAGAATATAGCGTACATTATGTACATTCCCACAATGCCACAGCCAGCTTGAAATACTGTCATCTCCTATATGTGACTTCATAGATACCAGTTAATATCAATAGGCTATTGCAAAGATAGAAATATGATAAGTGGGCAGCCTGTAATTTACCTTTTCATTTTTAAAATTGCCTTGGATTTTTGCCCTAGTCCAGAGGACTTAAGGAGAATTATAGGACAGAGGAAGGAAAGGAGTACTGAAGAGTGGGCTGACGCTTAACGTGCTGGACAGGAGTAGAGCTTTTTGTGCATTGGAAGCTGACAGGAGCAACAGGGTAGCAGCACTGTCTCACCAGTGTGGTTACCCATATAGTTCTTGGTCTTGTAATAAACTTATTGAAGTCACTGCATGACTGTTAAGGTACACATTTTGTATTCAAGCCATCAGACCTGTGCTATAAATATTTGTGCCCCTTTCAATTCATGTGAAAACATAGATCTCGTCTGCCATGATTTTATGAGAGCATTACTGGAATGCTGTATTTAAATTAATTATTTGTATTGTACAATGCTCAGCTACAGAAAATATGATATTATGACTACAGTAGATGAGCCAGTGAGTGTAGGCACTTATGCTGAAATTGCCATCAGACATTTACATACCCTCACCTGGAATGTCTGTTCCCAGCTCAGCCCATTCTGAAAGATGCAGTTTGGGATGAGGTTAAGGCTGAGGACAATCACAGTCACTATTCTCTGTGCATACAGTGGTTGTCTCTTCTCTAGATCAGCAATGTTATCATGATGCAGCAACTGTGTAGGCACTCACCAAAAATCACTGGAGGTCAAGGGCAGTCTGGCGTGATTGACAAAAGAGAAATATGTATCTGCATTGGTTGTTTTATTCCTGATCAGGCATTGGAGTTACTATCAGGCAACTTGATGGGGATGGTTGTCAGGGTAATGCCAGGAAGTGGCATGAGGTTTTGTGTAAATTTCTTCTCTCATCTCCTAAACCCAAATCTGTATTTCAATTTTCAGCATCTCAAGTGTGAACCACAGAATATTTGCAAACCTCAGTTGCTGGAAGCTTCAAACCATTTGGTTTATTTTCATCTGTTGAGTCAAGAGATGTGTGTGGCTTGTGTTCTTATGGAAAATGAGATCTTGCTCTAACATTCCAGTGGTGTGGTTTATAAGGGTAAGAACTTCAGCTGGGTAGATTTTTTTGGTGTAACCACAGCCATACCATGTTGACATGAAGAACATGAGCAGGAGAGAAGCCAAACGTGGTGTGTTTTCTCAGTGAGCTTCTGGTAATACCTGAAATTTCCCTCAGCAGCAATTTGAGTCAGAGCAGGGAATGGGCTATTTCATTCATCTTACAAGCTGGTTTTCTCATTCAGAGCTGTTACTGGTCTATAAATGTTTCAGTTCTCTTGGAATTTTGGAAGTTGGCAAGAAGAGCAGATAGGTCCAAAAAAACTCAACAAGTTAGAGGATTTCATTTTTAGAATAGAAAGGGAATCAACTTTTAATATGCTTGGCCGATGGAATTTAATTTCTTATGTAATTAATAAGCTTTGTGTATTTATTTGTTAGGACTGGAAACTTGACAAAGTACAGAAAAGTTCACTTGAATACTTATCATTGATACAGTGTTGACCAATACTAGTTGTTTTGATTTTGAAATACTTGACATATTAGAACAAAGTTAAATTAAGATATTATTGTGAGGTAAGTACAAATGGTGTTACACTAAATCGCTGGAATGTTGTATCCACAGTTAATTGTAGGATTGTGACTACTGTATCTATCTAATTAATATGCTAATTAGCTAGTTTAAAGATAAAAGGGGTATTAAAAGAATGCCATAAAGAGCTTGTATTTTTCTCTTTCACTGTGCAAATACAGCTCTCTGCAATAACTTAATGAGAAAATTTCAAAGGAATGAAAACTAACAATAAATGAATTAGAAGCTTAACTAAGTAATTACATGGTATTGCTGAGACCTTTTGGGTAGGGACTAGCATAAATATGTGTTTAGATTGTTATGACAGCAAATAACAGAAAGAGTGGGAACACTACTGAGAAAATCTGTTTATTTGTTGTAAATTTATTTTTCAGAAGCAGCCTAAGCAAAATTTGACTTAAAAGATTATTATTGAAAGCACTTTATTTATTGTTAGTAATAAGATTGAAAATATTTCTAAGGCAGAAGGCTGCATGCATTTTGAAGGGAAGAGAGCACAAATAGAAAGAAAAGAGTAGCACTTTCAACCAGCCTTTAATATGTTAACAGGAAAGGGACGAGTGCTCATAACCCAAAAAGCTTTGTTTCTTCAGGAATAAACATCCTGAATTTCAAGACTGCTCAAATGGCTGCAGAAGCTGCTTTAGGATCTAGACTGCAAAATTATAGAAAATCTTAACAGTGTAGTACTGAGAGAGGAAAGATCCTTACGCACAATGACAATGTGCCTTAAACTGAGTTACCTATTATGACCTGTTATGGGCTAAAATAGGGTGTAGAAGATTTCAGAACAAATTGAGACAGATCTTTCAAGAGAGGATGAGACAGAAGAAGAGACTGTAGCAAATCAAGAATTTGTGAGTTGGAAAAATGCTTTCAGAGCTTCAACTGCTTTATTAATGTTAAATATCTCATCTCTAAACACTTTTTCTCAGCTGGAGAAAGCCCATGTTTGGAGCCTTCACTTCTGTCAGGAAACCATGCAGATTTAAGCTTGTCAAAATCATGACAATCTCCACACTAGAGAATGCAATTTGAACTACTATGTACAGCCTCAGCTGACATCCATGCTTGATAAAGACAAAAATGCTATCTGCTAATCAGTTTAGTCTGTTACTAATGGGCTTGTTATTAATACAAAAGCACTGTTATAGCTAATTTCAAGAGATGCAAACAAGCAAAAGGAATCATGCAACAAATTTGTTTTCTTTTGTATTTCTTTAAACAATTCAGCGAAAACAAAAAAAAATCTAGCAGCTGCTAAATGGAAGCTAGAATTTGGCTTAAAGAAACAGTAAATATCACTCTGAGAAAATATATTATCAATTGTAGAATTTGTTATACAAAGGGATTGCTTTTTAAATATTAAGGTAAATTATCCAGGGCTTTTGATTCAAATTTAAGCCTTATCACATAATGAACATTGAGAAGCAACAAGAGTAATCTATTCATAGTTTGTCAATGTTGATGACTGAGCTGCCTTTTCATTAACAGTGAGCACTTATATAATCTGTACGTCACATCTCTGCTCCAAAAGGAGACTGTCTCCTTCTTCCTCTCAGCAACTGAGATCAGGTATGAGTCTGTAAAACATGTAATTTTTTTAATAGCATAGGAATGATTTAGAGTCACACTGATACTCTGCATCTAAAAGGTGATGTGATTCTATTCTCTGAATATCTGGGCATATAGAACCAGGGCAAAATTCTAACTGTGCTGAACTCCACATCTAAACTTTGATTAATTTCAAGTGGATTAGAACATCACTCTCACAACTCAGCAGACTCTAACACAGCATGCAGTTTAAATGTAGTTTTATGATTTGATTGGTATTTCAGTTTATTCTAGTCAGAAAATGTGTAAGATACATTTTTGGCCTCTTTTGCTAAGGAAACAAGGTTTATGCCTTACATCTAACTGGTTTTCCCCTGGTGACTTTGAAACTGTTTTGAAACACATTTCACAGAGAGATAGAGCTCACAAAGACAGTGAGTTCCTACAATTTGACAGTCCTCAAAGTAGTTAATTGTCAACCACCACAGGTTGGGTGGTGAGCCCCTATCAGCAACCTTACGTTTGCTCCTGCTGAGGCTGCAGTGTGTGTGCTCTTTATTAGACACTGTGTCTTGTGCACATGAGAGAAATGTGATCAGTGTTTGCACTTAGAAAATTTAGGCCTGCATTACTTGGATGCCAAAGTATCCACAAAGAACAAAAAATGAGACTCTGAACCAGACTTCATCAGTTTGTTCAAGATGTTTTGTGTTTCAGGTATGGTGGTTTCATGCTTGGGTCAGTCTCATTATTTTTAAAAAAGAAATTGTTGAAGATAACTTTGGACGAGATGAGACCTTGTGTAATTTGTGTTTATATACCTATACACATATATACCATAATGTGAGCTACATCTGGCTTTGTATCTGTATAGATGGTTAACTGTAGAACAGTCAAAAATGAAATAAAGGGAATTCACAGAAGTGGAACAGACTCTGAAGCTTAGGAAAGAATATATTTAATGAAATACATCCACTTTAAAGGCAGCTTTACATAAAACGTAGAATAGTTTGGATTACAATTCTCATTAGCTTTGAATAAACTCAGACCTTTGCTACAGAGCCAAGTTGGTATGGCACAGATGTGGCATTAGATAGGAAACAGCCTGGGGGAGAAGTTTTCTTCTTTAATAAAAAATCATAGTCTGCATGGGGTTTTATGTCTCTCCTCATGGATAATCTTTTTCTTTTGTTTTGTTTTTTTTTTCAAATTGTAGTTTTCTTTATCATTCAATGCTATCAATTAAAAATGGGTACATTTTTAAGCTTTGGCTTAATACATTATGAATAATGAAACTCTAGTTAAACTTTGTGGCATTTTTATGTTGCCCACAGGCTCTCTCTGGTTTGGGGTTTGTATCTAAATCACCAGGTTTTAAAATACGTCTTCTGCATGATTTCAGCTATACTTGTGACTGACTGGCATGTCTTAAGTGAAAGATCTCTTGTCCCCAGTGGTGCTTAAAGTCAGAGCTGTCGTCTTTGAATTATTTTATTTCATGAGCTTTTAATCATACCCCAAGGACATGTCAGACTCTTGCATGCTCTTTCTTTCAAGTATATTCTTACACAAACACATGCTGTGGAGGAGATGCTGTCGTTTCTTCTCTTGTTCCACTCCAAGCACATATTCATCATGGTAGGGTAAGCTTATAAGAAATCTAATATCATAGTAAATTGCAATTTGGTAAGGTGTGGTACTCTTTCAAAAGCTCAAAATTTTAGTGGTTGTAAAACAAGAGCTAAAGCAGTAAAGGACATGCTGGGAGTAAGTCAAGCAATGCCATCACTCTCTAAATAAATACTGACTTTGTTAGTTAGATGCAGTTCATTCCCTTCAAAGTAATCTTTGTGACATTTCAGTGAATGTGAATTAATTTGAAGATATTGTTGTTAAAAATTTGGTGCCGTGACTTGGATAGAGGCAATTTGGCCGAAACCACCCAGGGGAGGTGCCCTGCTGAATACAGCGGTCCCTGCTTGAGGACTTTGATGCCAAAACCTCTACCGACGAATCTAAATTCGGCAGCAAGTAAATAAAGACCGGTAACCCTGTAATCTTTGTGCACGCAAACCCGAACGAAGACCCAGGAGTGGGTAAGTATAGGCCGGTGTTCCGTTCAGTTGGGGTTGGGTTTCCCAGAGTGCGCCTGAGTGTGTGCGTGAATGAGAGCGCAGCCAGTGCGGACCCCCTAGTAGTGCGGTCCCCACATTCCGCGAGGGACTGGGCCACGAGCAGGGGGAAGCGAGTGAAGCGAGTGTGTGTGAGAGAAGGCACTCCGGAAGATGGGACAGAAACAGAGCAAGCCTTCTGGTCCCATGGGTGGATCTGTACCTAAGGTTAGGTCGGAGCCTAAGGTTAGGCTGCCTCAGATGCCACTGGATAGTCCACTAGGAATGATGATTAAATATTGGGATGATTAGCTTTCTAGGCAGGGTAAGGATAAAGCAAAAATTATATACTACTGTATGGAAGTTTGGGGTGGAAAACAGATTAGGGGTGATCCGCCTACATTGACCAGTTTTTGGATCCTTTGAGGAGTGGGTTTGTCAGGCTCTAAACATATATGTTAATTCTAAGAAGCCTTTTAGTTCGGAGGAGAGTGAATATGCACACTTGTGGATTGGATCAGAAACAAGGGTGAATTTATCTCCGCTAAAGGAAAAAGGGGGCTTGTGTTCCCTTCGTGGGTCAAAATCCCACTTGGTGGAGGGGGCTTGTGTCCCCTTCATGGGTCAAAATTCCACTTGGTGGAGGGGGCTTGCATCCCCTTCATGGGTCAAAATCCCACTTGTGTAGGGGTTCGAGTCCCCTTCGGTAGCTCTTATGGCTTTATGACTTTTGGCGTGGAACCAGGCATAGGGATCACAGTGATGTATGTTGGTATGCTTTTTTTTT
>NW_008654475.1:0-767 GCF_000695815.1 Acanthisitta chloris | reverse complement strand
AGAAAGCCTGCATCCAGTAGTAGCTAATCCCTATACATTATTAACAAAATTGAAAAGTAATTTAATTTGGTTTACAGTAATAGATTTGAAAGATGCCTTTTTCTGCTTCCCCCTGATGAAAGGGAGCCAGAAAATATTTGCCTTTGAATGGGAAAATCCCAGCACAGGAAGAAAGACCCAACTTACCTGGACAGTGTTACCTCAGGGGTTCAAAAACAGCCCCACCATTTTTGGTAATCAATTGGTTAAGGAATTGGAGCAGTGGTTGCCACCATCGCAGGAAGAAGTATTGCTACAATACGTGGACGATCTATTGATAGCCACAGAAACTGAAGAAGAATGCCAGCAATGGACAGTAAGCCTTTTGAACTTCCTGGGACTCGGTGGGTACCGAGTGTCCCGAGAAAAGGCTCAATTGGTCCAGAAACAAGTAATCTATCTGGGTTATGAAGTTTCAGGGGGACAGCGCTCTCTAGGGACTGCACGGAAAGAAGCCATCTGCCAGACACCCAGACCCCGGACTGCCAAGGAACTCCGGACCTTTTTGGGAATGGCAGGTTGGTGCCGGCTGTGGATATATGGGTATGGATCTCTCGTTAAGCCCTTGTATGACTTACTGAAGTCAAATGGAGGCCTTCTAGTTTGGACACAAGAAGCTGAAAGGGCTTTTGCAAACCTCAAGAGGGAACTCATGAGACCCTCAGCCCTAGGGTTCCCAGATGTTACAAAACCTTTCTGGTTATTCTCACATGAGCAGCAAGGACTGG
>NW_008654474.1:0-6562 GCF_000695815.1 Acanthisitta chloris | reverse complement strand
AATCGGGCTGGAAAAGACCTGAGATCAAATCCAACCTGTGACCTAGCAACACCATGTTAACTACTCCATGGCACTGAGTGCCACGTCCAGTGTCTCCTCA
This sequence comes from Acanthisitta chloris, assembly GCF_000695815.1. Classification (NCBI taxonomy): domain Eukaryota; kingdom Metazoa; phylum Chordata; class Aves; order Passeriformes; family Acanthisittidae; genus Acanthisitta; species Acanthisitta chloris. Next base: position 6,462 of record NW_008654474.1, on the reverse strand, counting down.
AACACTTCCACGAGTGGTGACTCAACTACCTCCCTGGGCAGTCCACTCCAGTGTCTAATCACCCTTGCTGTGAATAAATTCTTTGTAATGTCTGACCTAAACCTCCCCTGGCACAGCTTAAGACTGTGTTCTCTCATCCTGCCACTAGCTGCCTGGGAGAAGAGAGTCCCACCTGGCTACAACCTCCTTTCAGGTAGTTGTAGGGAGTGATAAGGTCACCCCTGAACCTCCTCCAGGCTAAACATTCCCAGTTCCCTTAGCTTCTCATAGGACTTGTGCTCCAGACCCTCCACCAGCTTTGTTGCTGTTCTCTGGACATGCATCTCAATGTCCTTGAAGTGAGGGGCCCAGAAGTGGACACATTACTTGAGGTGTGGCCTCACCAATGCCAAGGACAAAGAGACAATCACTTCCCTAGTTGTGCTGGCCACACTATTTCTGATACACACTAGTTTGCCATTGGTCTTGGCACATATGCAGGCGATTCAGCTGAGGTATGTGCAGCTTGGCCACTGCATTGCAAACATGTTCCTTGCTCTGGTGCTGTCAGTCTCACATGGGGCTTTGTCCATCCTAGCTGCTTCAGGCTGGACAACTTGACCTTTGGGTAGTGTCGTGGTTTAACCCCATCCAGCCACCGAACACCACGCAGCCACTTGCTCACTCCCCTACAAGCAGGATGGGGGAGAGAATCGGAAGGGTGAAATCTAGAAAAGCTCATGGGTTGAGATAGAGAAAGCAAAACCTGCACACACAAGTGAAGCAAAACAAGGAATTAATTCACTGCTTCCCATGGGCAGGCAGGGGCTCAGCCATCTCCAGGAGAGCAGGGCCCATCACGTGTAACGGTTCCTTGGGAAGGCAAACACCGTCACTCCAGATGTCTCCCCTTCCTCCTTCTTCTTCCCACTTTATATACTGAGCATGATGTCATATGGTATGGAATAACCCTTTGGTCAGTTTGAGCTCTGTCTCCTCCCAGTCTCCCAGGCACCTCCAGCTTCCTTGCCAGTGTGGCAGTATGGGAAGCAGCAAAGGGCTTGGCTCTGTATAAGATCTGCTCAGCAACAACAAAAACGTCTCTGCATTATCAACCCTGTGCTCTGCACAAACCCTAAACACAGCCCCACACTAGCTCCTGTGAAGTCAGTTAACTCTACTTCAGGCCAAACCAGCACAGGTAGTCAACATGTCACTATCTTTGTAAAATACATAGTGACAACATATGAGAGAACCAGGGAACAAATATTGATAGGCATGGTTTGTGGCTAATGCAATCAAACACATCGGTCAGCAGCATTATCAGTCACCTTTTCCACAATATGTCCTTTGATACTCCTGGTGCTGCCAAGCTAAATCCAGGTCGGGATGATACACTGTGCACAAAGAGACTCATCAGAGCTGGTCAGAGCCAGGGAGGACAGAGAGGGAGAATGGAAACTGCTCAGCCAGCTCTAAGCTGCCCCTCAGGCCTCCTCTCTCTACAGAGATCTAGAAGGAGCAGATGATAACCTCTGAAAAAGTCATGGAGACAAGTGTAGAGAAGGGGCACTGTCCTCCCTGCACACTGAGCTACCAAGGGCAAAGTGAGTAGGAACAACACTGTCCGTTACGCTAACATAAAGTGTTTGGCATCTCCAACTACTGTTGTGTATTACTTGAAACTCCAAACTGCAACCCTGGTTGCAGTACCCCAGTGGTATTGTGGATTGTATCCACTGCAGTCCCAACACAGGTATATTAATTCAGCAGCTCCTGTGGGACATTTGGCCACAACTTCTTCCCTCCTTTCTTCACAAGAAGTGGCAACATGTAATTTCCTTCCTACTGCTCAGACCTCATAAGACAAGCAAACACACATAAAGCATACTGCCCACTTTCTTCCCCTCTCTCCAGGAAGAATGTTTTCCCCTCTATCCATCTATCACTTAATCTTCTTGTGGTCTTGAAAAGCCCCAAAGACATCAAATATATAGAGTTTTTCTTGTACTAAGTGGAATAAACCATTATCTCCCTTCAAGGTCTTCAAGGATAACAAGTCTGTGTTGAGCCATCAGTATCATCAGAAAGTGCAATATATATTCAGTCCAGGAGATGGAAGTATGCACATCAGAAAGATTCATATTACAGCAAAAGTGATAATCACAGTCAAAGTATAGTCTAACAATCCAGAAGTAGAACATGGAAAAACAGTTTTGCTAGCACAGCTGCAAGAACACAGAGCTGTGCTGAGATAAAAGTTACGTATGTGTAGAAGGGAGGTTTGCACTGTCACTGAACTCTGTGTTGAAATGTTGGTATAGCATAGTAGGAGTACATATTTGTGTGTAATTATTAATGAAAGTGTGTGATCCTGAAGGAAAGTCCACTCCACTGCACAGTGTTAATGTGAGCTCAGCATTCATGTGAGTGCTCTGCCTGCTGTTGACATAACTCCACCTGCTCCACCTTTCTGTCCATACTCCTACAAGGAGTAGCTAGTTTCTTCAGCTCTGTATTTTCCCTTGGAGTTATGTCCATTGATCACCCTGCAGTTTAAGTGCTGACATACAGTCACGAGGCATGACATGTTTAAGCCAAGGAATGCAGCCTTCTGCTAAAAGTACTTCTAGTGCACTTGAGGGTGGGTGAGCAGGGTAATGAGCAGAGTGCTAGATACTGAGAGGCTGCCAGATGCAGTGCAGGAGCCTGTCTGGGCTCTAGAGGGCTGAGGTGGTGCCAGTGCAGACACTCGCTGGCTGTTCCCCATAGCAGACAGCCGCAGCAGAGGAACTTGCTCCTCCCAAGATTTGCTTGTATTATAACCAGCATAACATGCTGTCTGTAAACTTGGATTTGGGGAGAGGAAGACAAGCTGCTGTCACATGACATTCAAGAATTTGGATTCTCTCCAGGCTGCTGTTCTGCGTGATCTATTTGGACTCCCCATCTTGCTGCATATATTTAAAAATCCTTTGGTTATATCTGCCATTCTCTGCACTCTCCATTCAGTTCCTTGACTCCCCCTGACTGTATCCCCCCCTTTCTAGGCTGGTAGCCTTCCTATTTTTTAAAAAAACTGTGATCAAAATGGAAACTGAACTCAGGGACTTTTTCAGAAGAGCAGTATTGCAGGGACAATCTTAGCTACTCTCTTCCTGCTCCTTTCCCTTTCTCTGTTTCTCTCCTTGTCTCTTGCTCTGGTAAACTTTACCTTCCCCCCATGCTCACCCTGGCAACCACAACCCATATTTTCTTCAAAGTGATAGCTTAAATGCTGTATTATAAACTGTGGAGACTCGGGAACTGAGTAAGGAGTAGTTCAGACAGTGGTGCAGTACACCGAGGCAGCCAGGTAGGCAGATGAGAGTGTCAGGTGTCACAAACTCCCAGGAGAAGTCCACGACACTGCTAAACTCTGAACAATCAGTTCTGAACAATCCTTGCAAAACCTACTTCCATCTGACATCTGTTTTTAGAAATACAAACCACAGGCATGTGCTATAATTAAATTTCCAATGTCACAAGACAGAATTATCTCACTTTCCTTGCAAAACAGACATGATTTCTCAGTCTTGTGGAACATCAAGCTGGAAGCCTTCTTGAAAATAACAACAGTGCACATTTCACCCTACTCTTCCTAAGCAACTATCTTATTTCCTGATCACACAATAAATAAAAAAAAAAACCAAAATGTTTCTGCATCATAAAGATGGGAGGCCGAGGTATTTTTACCAGTTTTATTTTCTTATTTCCACAGAAGTCCTGCTCACCAGCCCAGAGGGGAGATATTTATATTTCCAACTGCCTCCAGACACAGAAAAGAACAGTAAATATATATGGCTACTGAGGAGTGAAAGAGACATCTGCATCAAGTTTCTAGCAGTTGGAGAAATTGTGAAGAAACCATTCTGGAGTCTCAGAGAGAGGAGAAGCTATGGCATTTCAATACCAATTTGAAATGAATAAAGACCTTGATGTCATGATAACTGAAGAACAGTTTGTTGGTTTCCATTGCCTTCCATAGCTTCTGCAGTAGACGCTCAAAGGATGTGGTTATCACATTAGAGTAATTTTAAACTCTTTCCAAATAGCAGTGTGAAGCCACTATGACTTCTGACAAAAGAAATAGTAGTATGATGCAAATATGCACTGGCTAAGTGATTTCTTGATTGCAATGCAAAAGTATTTCTAAGATCTCTACAAATATACAGAACAATAATAAGGAATATGTATTCCCACATATGCTGAGCATTTCAGAATGCCCTGGGCATCCATGAAGGAGGCCACTCTTAAAGCAGTTGTTCTTAACATGCTTTTACCTTGTGGACATAAGCTATGGATCTGAGTCTGTGACTAGTACTCATAGAGGACTAATGCTCCAAACCTTGAATTCTGCATACGATTTGAGATCTGAAAGAAAAGATACATTTTTTAAAGTTCTTGCAGATATGACATGAGCAAGAAAGGCTTGTATGCTTTTAAAAAAATATTTTTGTTAGACTCAATAAACTAACAGTAACAAGCTGGTAACAAGTCCTGGTTCAAAAGTTAGCAAGCATGTATAGCTGTATTGGTTTGGGCTGGGTGTCATGGTTTAACCCCAGCCAGCAGGCAAGAACCACACAGCTGTTTGCAGTCCCTCCTTCACCCTTCCCCTGCCCTGGTGAAACAGGGGGAAGAAGCAAAAGTAAAATACATAGGTTGAGATAAGAAAAGTTTAATAATTGAGAACAAAAGGAGATAAAATACTAATGGATAACAGAAAGGGAATCAAAACCCAACAAAACAAATAAGTGATGCACAATACAATTGCTCACTACCCATGGACTGATGCCAGTCCCTGTTCATCTCTCCAGATAATTCCCCCCACCCAGTTTATATCCTGGGCATCACATTCTATGGTGTGCAATATCCCTTTGGCTAGTTCGGGTCACCTGTCTGGGTTATGCTCCCAGTTTCTTTTATTTACCTTCTCACTGGCAGAGCATGAGACATAAGAAAGAAAATGTCCTGAACCTAGCAGAAACCAAAATATCAGTGTGTTATTAACATTATTCTCATTCTGAATCCAAACACAGCACTGTACCAGCTACTGAGAAGAAATGAACTCCATCCCAGATTAAACCAGCACAACTGGGGTAAAGTAGGTTTTCTTCACAGTAGTTAGTTTGGGGCTCTGGTTTGGATTTGATGTTCCATCAACCATTTTTTTCTGGCAATAACAAGCAGTGCATAAGCAAACTGCATCCATGCATAGGGAGTTCATAGCCCCATTTCAATACTGGAGCCAGGCTGATCACAGTGCATCACTGCTACTTCCCACACTTCAGCCTTCTGCTGCACACACAGACTTTGTGGAAATCTGACTGCATAGGCTTTGTTGGATTACTCATTTGTAATTATTGAGAGGAAGACTGGGTTTTGAAAGTAGTTGGAATCTGTTGAGTGAGAGTCTAGACTGGAAAGAGCAAGTAGTTGGAGTGAAAACTATTACACCTTCTGAACATAATTGTTCATATCTAGCCACAAAAATGAAGATTTTATTGTCTTGCCCCAATTTTAATATCTCTCTGCAAGTTTCTCTTATTTGCTCTATTCATGTGTCATACTTTGTATATATCATGTTTTTCTGAATATACTTTTGTGAACTCAGGATGACTTGCAAGTGCTCTTAGGTTTTTGTTGGGTTTTTTTTTGCAAGGGGGTAAGGCTGTTCAAGGGACAGTACCTTTGAAAAGTATGTTTTTTTCTGGAGACAGACAGAACTGAAAAAGATCAAGGTAGTTCTTAGAGATTGTCAACTTCACAGCCACAATATATGCCACAAAAAATACATTGTCAAAATAGGCTTCAGCAAAGGAATGTGTTGCTGTTGTTCTTTGTGGCTGCTAGATAGCTTTTAAGTTTCCTAATCTTGTGATAAGAAAGTAATTCTGCTTTTTCCTGTCATGTGAAGTATGGGATTCTAAAGTTAGGTACATGGCAACACTTGCTCTGAAATGTCCTTATTATGTCTTAATGTTATAGCTGGTGGACTAGATGGAATACTGATGGCCTAGCTAAAATAGTGGTTTTAAGAAGTAATTACTGGTCTTTTTCTCTTCAAGCAACAGGTGTTATGTCTTTTGTTACATTTGGAAGAGACCTTCAGCTCATGCTTCACCTCCTTTCTCACTTTCCCATCCCGTGGATAGAAACTTTTGCCAAACACATTGACAATATCACCTTTTCCTCATCTCCAGTTGAATTTACTCGTGGCCAGTTGATAGCTATTAATTCTTGTGACAATGTTGTCGTGAAGCTCTTCTGTTTCTGTTTGACGGATCCCGTAACTTTGCTGGAGGCAGTGTAGATGATCGGCGATCTCGTCTGGTCTACCAGTCTTAAGGAGGTATTTAAGTCCCCCGAGACACCCGCGCAACTTGCCCCGGCAGGCAGCAAGGTGTTGGGAGCCTGTCCCCCGTGGCTCCCGGCGCTGTC